>NC_051275.1:34930632-34948132 GCF_015220745.1 Sebastes umbrosus
TGACGACGACAGCGTGACGACGACAGCGTGACGACAGCGTGACGACAGCGTGACGACGTGACCGAGCGGAGCCTTCATGCTCCACTGAGCAGCTTTCATAGGAATGAACGGGAGCCCCGCCTCCAACGCTGGATCCAGTTCTCTTAATACATCCAAGGAGTAGAGCTGCCCCGAGGGCTCGTCAATAATAATATTAGATATTTAGTTTATTGGATTAAATCCAAAGTGGCAGAAAAGAACTCCCACCCTCGCCTCGTCCTCCCCGCCACCGGAAGGCTGCTTCGCCGGGAGTACAGCGTGCAGCGGCTCCGGGAGACGGACGGAGCTTCCGTTAGCAGTTAGCTCAAATTCAGCCAGACCAAACCCCAGCACCGGGGGGAGGCCACAGCAAACCTTCTGTTGCTGCCGTCACACGGCTAACGGGCGGGACACACTGGACCGCTGCGTCTCTCACACGTGTGGCGTCCACACTGGCAGCGTTTCTGCTGCGGCTCCGCTGCGAAACGCTTCAGAATCCTAAATACCAATAAATGATTTTGTGAAATGTATGATTTCACTGATAGTTATACTAAGTATTAAAATCATCCTTAACCTTTAAGTTAAGTTCATTATTCCCGTGGACTTCAATCCTGGTTTCATTCGATGGCCTTGCTGTTCTGGTATTTGGCCTTTGTACCCTCAAATCTTGACACCACTAAAGACCAACTGATGAAATAGGAGGCCTGACAGGAACACTAACCGCCGCCTGCCCGCTGTGTGTTGACATGTTTATTGTTCCTCGGCAGAGAGCGGTTCATAAACAACGCTTTCAGTTTCTCTGTTGTCCCATGAAGGCTACATATTCTCTCTCTCTCTCTGTAAGAACTGAAATGTGCTGATATTCATGCACATTCGTGCTCCTCCTGAAAGCCACGGTGTGATTCAAACACCGCTGCACATCACCAAAACCTCACTCACTGAATCAGACGTCCGTCTGTAAAATCCCCCACAATGCAGTGCAGCAGAGAGCCAGGCTGTTTGGCTGCATGTGAACATACGAGGAGGGACGGCTGCTCGCTGAAACTAGCGTGACACAGATTCAGACTCTCTCTCAGCATTCCTGTAGAAGCTGACGGATCTGGTTCGGTCATATGAGCTCAACAGCTGCTGCTCGCTTTCATCCCCCACAAAACACCAACGGAGCACTTTTTAACGGCGGGATCGTCCCGCTGGGAGTCAAACCCGCAGCCCTGGCAGCGGTAGTGCCTTGCTCTGTGAATGTTTCCAGCTTATCTCTCCGTCTCTCTCTCTAATGTGTTACCCACCAGATATTTTCCAGAAACTCAAAGCCACGACGGTTTTCTTGTTTCAACAGTGGAACAAGTTTTTCACAGTTAAATGAAACGTTAGCTAACGCTCTGTGTCAAAACAAGCACTTCCTGTTCACGCCGCCGTGATGAAACGCATCACTGGCGTCCGTCACAAACACCTCAGACTGGTCTCAGGTCCAAACATTCAGCTTCTGTTCATCGTCCTCACTTTCTAGAGGTGGAATGGACATTTACTCAAATACTGTACGTACAATTTAAAAGTACTTTGAGCTCCTCCTGAGCTATATGAACCAAAACAGGACTTATAGGTATCAATAAATAAATACATAAATAGTCTGAGGTTAGGACCTGCTACCTCGTTAACATACAGACACAGAAATACAGAAATAAAGGTGAACGAAAATGTTGAAAACATTTAAGATATTTATTTATTTATGTCCTGTTAATTATCAACAATTTATTTATTTATTCATACATTTATTTATTATTTTATTTATACATTTATTTCAGCACTTTTTTATTTCTGTATATAGTTCAGCATTTATTTATTATAGTATTTATGTATTTATTTATTTTTGTATTCATTTCAACATTTATCAGTTCTTATATTTATGCACTTAATAATGCATTTATATATTTCCGTATTTATTTACACATTTAATTCTTCTTTTATTTATGCATTTATTTAGTCTTGTATATATGCATTTATATATTTCCGTTTTTATTTCAACATTTAATTATTCTTGTATTTATGCATTTACACACATTTATTTATTCTTATATTTATGTATTGATTTATTAATTTATTTTTGCATTTATTTCAGCATTTATTTATTCTAGTATTTATGTATATATTTATTTTGTATTCATTTAGGCATTTATCTATTCTTGTATTTATGCACTTAATAATGCATTTATTTATTTCAGCATTTATTTATTCTTGTATATATGCATTTATATATTTCCATATTTATTTCAACATTTAATTATTCTTTTATTTATGTATTTATTTCAGCATTAATTTATTCTTGTATTCATGCATTTATTTACACATTTATTTATTCTTGTATTTATGCATTTATTTCAACATTTATTTATTCTTGTATTTAAGCATTTATTTATTTTTATATTTATTTCAACATTTATTTATTCTTTATTTTATGCATTTATTTATTTTTGCATGTATTTCAGCATTTATTTATTTCCGTATTTATTTCAGCAATTATTTATTCTTGTATCTATGCATTTATTCATGCATTTATTTATTTTTGTATTTATTTATGCATTTATTTATTCTTCTAATTAGGATTTTGTTTATGCATTTTTTCATTTCTGTATTTATGTCAGCATTTACTTATTCTGCTATTTATGTATTTATTTATGCATGTATTTATTTCAGCATTAATTTATTCTTGTATTCATGCATTTATTTACACATTTATTTATTCTTGTATTTATGCATTTATTTCAACATTTATTTATTCTTGTATTTAAGCATTTATTTATTTTTATATTTATTTCAACATTTATTTATTCTTTATTTTATGCATTTATTTATTTTTGCATGTATTTCAGCATTTATTTATTTCCGTATTTATTTCAGCAATTATTTATTCTTGTATTTATGCATTTATTCATGCATTTATTTATTTTTGTATTTATTTATGCATTCATTTATTCTTCTAATTAGGATTTTGTTTATGCATTTTTTCATTTCTGTATTTATGTCAGCATTTACTTATTCTGCTATTTATGTATTTATTTATGCATGTATTTATTTCAACATTAATTTTTTTTTTTTGCATTTATTTATGTGTGTATTTATTTATGCATTCATTTATTCTTCTAATTAGGATTTTGTTTATTGTATTTTGTTTTTCTGCATTTATCTATTTGTGTATTTATTTCAAAATGTATTTATTCTTGTATTTTTTTGTATCTATTTATTAATTCCTGTATTTATTTATCTATAAATGTATTTATTTATTGATATTTAAGTCATTTTTTGCCCCTGATACTGAGCTACAGCGTGACATCCATAAAACATGAGACTATATATTCCTACAACTGCACAGACTGCAGATAATTAGACATGTGTCCTGTGTCTTCAGTGTTTGTTAGAGTTTAGATCAGACTGTGTGCTGAGGCCGAGAGCAGCAGGTGAGTTACCTGTTGAACTCGTAGATGTCCTCGATGTTGCAGAACAGAGTGCTGACCTGCTCCGGCTTCAGAGGCAGAGAACCGCAGTCGATGATACAGCCGAGATAATCCTGCAGAGAGAGAGAGAGAGAGAGAGAGAGAGAGAGAGAGAGAGAGAGAGAGAGAGAGAGACGAGATGTACGTTTATATATGTTTAGTTTTCATCTTAAAGTGATAACAAACATCATATTCTGTTACCGTATGCAGAGTGAGGCTCAATGATTCGCTCTGTCACCTTTCATCAAAGCTCTGTCCTGATATTGGACTTAAAACTCACGCAGGTGTTTGGTGTTTCACTAATTAGACCGATCCCCAGGTTGGCCGTTGCTCAGATAATGTTTCCAGTTTTGTTAAGCGTTTACCGTTATGGTTTTATTATTTAATGAGGACATATTTAAATGTTCTAACACACCTTCCTTCTTTCTACATCTTTAAACAGGTGGAACCTTCTGCAACAGCTCTGAGACGCAGCATCCGGCCTCTTCTCACCTATCTCTATCGAACCTCTAAGATCGACGCTGGCGTTACCAACAGGAAACCATCTGCACCGTCAGAGACGCTGGCATCAGACAGGAAGTCAAACAGGAAACAACAGAGAAGAAAAACAGGAAGTTAAAGTTGGTGTATGATCTGTAGAGACGGCAGCGGCTCATCATGATGACTGACAGAACGTTGATGTAGAACGTTGATGAAACAAACGTGTCCTCCACGTTGTCATCATGTTTAGGGACTCAGAGCGCATCGCAAAGCCTCATTTTCATGCCTCGATGGCTGGTTTCAGGTGGCTTTTGACATTTTCACTTTCTGCACATCAGAACAGAAAGCAGGAATATTAAAAAGACAAAGATGGAGACAGTTTTTTACCGTCACCATCTTGTTTTTTTAGCTGTTGCATTCTTTGTTTTTGGCCGTTACCATCATTTGTAACACAGGTCAACCTGTCACAGGAGTCACATGATCTGTTCACTGATTGGCTACCGGTCCCGTCTGGCCGTACGTCACCACGGATTCAAACGGTCGCAGCTCTCTGAGCTCGGGAAACGAAAAGTACATTTACCATGAAAGACCGTGAAGTCTGCAGACGATGGTTCTGGATAAAATCGTTATGTGTGTGTTCGTTACTATTTATTTTCTACACACACACACACACACACACACACACACACACACTGTGGCTGCAAGCAATAAAACATCTCTCTCTCTCTCTCTCATTCCTTCTCTGTTTCTGTTTCTGTTTTTTCCCTAAATTGGGAACAAAAACAAGCACTCTGTGTGTGTGTGTGTGTGTGTGTGTGTGTGTGTGTGTGTGTGTGTGTGTGTGTGTGTGTGTGTGTGTGTGTGTGCGTATGTGTGTGTGTGTGTCTGTGTGTGCGTATAATGAGGCATATAATGAGAGGCCTCGGCCACATTCATCACCTTTTAAAGGCAACAGGAAGCTCACACACACTGGAGGGCACGGAGGAGAGAGAGAGAGAGAGGGAGAGTGACGGAGAGAGAGATGAGTGAGAAATGAGAGAGAGAGAGAGAGAGAGAGTGTCGGAGAGAGAGATGAGTGAGAAATGAGAGAGCTCGACAGGATGACGACGAGAAGAAGAAGACAGGAGGAATGAGGAAGAGATGGAGGGATGCAAACAGAACAAACATGGTGGAGATGAGAAGGAGAGGAGAGGAGAGAGAAAACAATGGATGAAAGACTTGAGGAGAGTTTTTGTTTAAAGACGGTCACAAACATAAAAACCATTACAAGATTAAAAACATGTTGTCTGTCTTCCTAAATGAAGCTTTATGATGACGACATCATTAGTCAGTCACGTATAAAACTACTCACTGATTTGACAGCACTGCTGTGGTTAAAGTTTGGTGAGATATGTATTAAGGGTGGGAAAAAAGATGGATTCACCTGTGTGTCGCGATTTTACCTATTACAATTTTGAAATGGATGTTTTCAATTCAATTCAATTTATTTTTGTATAGCGTCAAATCACAACAGAATGCCAGAATGGATATATTTGCTTCATGTGAGTCTATGTGGAGGTAGAAGGAAGTTACCGCTTTTATTGTGGTAGTCTGAGTAACGTGGTGTCATATCTGTTCCGTATCCGTCAACCAAAACAAACCTCAGACAAACCTCCGGAGGCGATTCTGGAACTTTTCAACTCCAAAAAGGCAGCAAATAAATCTGCATATAAAAATGTTAAAAAACAAACAAAAAAAAATAAAATAAATAAAATTGTCTGAATCTTTTTTGGAAAAAAGTAAGAAAAAATCCAAAAAAGATCCGAAATGTCAGAAAAAGTCTGAAATTGTGGTTGTGGAGCTTTTCAATGCCAAGAAGGAAGATAATCAGATTCCTGTTAATTTAATAATGGACATTTGTGTTGTGATGTTTAAACAGGGGTTGTGGTTGTACTAGTACAGTATGAGGTAGTACTAGTACAGTATGAGGTAGTACTAGTATAGTATGAGGTAGTACTAGTATAGTATGAGGTCTAGAATAGTCTTTCTCTTTATTTCCTCTTTGTGCTTCTTCCCCTTCTTGTTCCCCAAACCTCACCTCCTCCTCCTCCTCCTCCTCCTCCTTTCTTCACCTCCTCCTCTTCCCTCCACATTCTTCTCTGTCGTCCTTTTCTTTCTCCACTTCTTCTCCTTCTTTTCCCCCTTTCCTTGTTCCCCAGTCTCTCTTTCAGTTGATCTCCACCTCCTCCTCCTCCTCCTCATCTCGTTTCTCTACCTCTTTACCCCTCTGTCTTTCTCGCTGTCATCTATTCCTCCCCCCATCTTTCTTCGTCTCGCCTCTCCTCCTCCTTCCCCCCTCGGTTGGTTTCCTGTCCCACTTGGCTGCAGGTCAACAGCAGGATCCCGTCTCGTGTTCACTCCACCACTCTTTTCTTTCTTTCTTTCTCTCAGTAAACTAAAACAATAAGATCTCTCTGAAACCGATGAAATGATTCCACTTTATTTCCCCTCTTGAAAAGAGGCAGAAAAAAGAAGAAGAATTTTGATTAGAGAATAAAAAGCTGAATGAACAGAGTTGAACCAGGTGGAGCGACGTCAGCCGCGTTTATGAGGAATTATTCTTAAAAACTTTATAAGTTTATAAGTTCACTCTTTTCCTCTTTCTGTGTGTGTGAGAGTTATTGTTCTCTCTCACACACACACACACACACACACACACAGGCCTATTATGGTAGTTGGTTCAGATTCCCAGCGAGCGTGACATCATGTAGCCTCAATCAGAACCAGACTTCAGCAAGAAACCTCAAATGCAGCGAGCAGCAGGAATGAAGGCTTACATTACAGGACGGCACACACACACACACACACACACACACACTATCGTCTATCAGACCTCCTTTCCATCAGGAGAGAGGAATTCTGGGATTGCTGCTCTGATTCCAGACTGAACGTTTAACCGTGTTACTGAAGTTAGAAGTTAAAAACGGCAGCGTGCTGTTCTAACCCGCTCGCTCTCTCTCACGGGAAGACGTATAAATAAAACAGCATTACACAAAGACATTCCACGTGTCCCGTTTTCACGTGTCGTTTGTACGCCACGCAAATGCAGTTATGTTTAGGCAAGAAAACCACTTAGTTAGCGTAAGGGAAAACGTCATGGTTGGGCTTAAAATAAGTACGTAAACTAAGTAAAATATGTAAAGAAACAACTACGGAAAACACGTCACAAACGTCATTAACGTGATTTACAAAATGAAACACCGGTCTCCTAGTTAAAAGTCCGATGTTTTCCTGGTTAAACTTTGTACGCCACATAAACGTCGGCAAATGGGATTTAAGGCAAGAAAACCACTTTGTTAAGTTAAGGGAAAACTTCATGGTTGGGCTTAACTTAAGTATGTAAACTAAGTAAAATATGTACGGAAACAACTACGGAAAACACGCCACGAACATCGATAAAAAACAAGCAACGTCACTGACGCAACTCATAAAACAAAACACCGGTCATCACTGGTGTCCTGGTTAAAAGTCCGATGTTTTCCTGGTTAAACTTTGTACGCCACACAAACGTCCGCAATTAGGTTCAGGCCAGAAAACCACTTAGTTAAGTTAAGAGAAAACGTCATGCTTGGGCTTAAAATAAGTTTGTAAACTAAGTAAAATATGTACGGAAACAACGTAACACAACTACAGAAAACACGTCACAAACGTCAATAAAGAACATGCTACGTCACTGACGCAACTTACAAAACAAAACAACGGTCAGCGCCGGTCTCCTAATTAAAAGTCCGGTCAATAAACTACATAAAGCACGTACGGAAACAACGTAACACAACTACAGAAAACACGTCACTAAAAGACAGGTTATAAACGTCACTAACGTAACTTACAGAACAAAACACGAGTCAACAACTGTCTCTTGGTTAAAAGTCCTGTGTTTGTTGGACCCGTCGTCCATAAAAGGTCTTTCCCGCTTTTTAAATTACGTCACCAACTCTTATTGTAGCATTTATACGTGGATGTGTTTACATCACAGTCAGTACAGGATACATGGCGTAAAAATGACACGTGGAAATCAAGAAAGGCGTTCTTATTACACGCTAACGACTTGTGCATTATTGTGGCATTTATACACCTTTTCGTGCGAACGGGCGGAGCACGCAGTCTGAATAATTGAGGACGCATTTTAGCCTTTAAAACACGTACAGAAACAACTATGGAAAACACGTCACAAGTAAGGGATAATACACAGCGAGCCGGTCATTGTTGTGAAATAAGCGTGAAGGGTTTTATTTCACAACAATGACCCGCGAGCTGTACATTATTATAATTACACGGCTACTTACTAAAGAAATCAATCATTTTAGCCCAAAAACAGTCCGACAGAGTCCGACATCAGAACTGCGGACATATCAGCGGTCTGTTGTAAAGAAATAACAGAATAAAATAAAAGAAATAAAAATAAAAGTAATAATCCACCATTAAAACACTGTATGTTATTTATTCATGGAGCTCTCCAAGTCACTGCATGTTCTACAACACTGTCCTGCACATATTTCAGAATAAAAGCCTCGTGTTAACAAATGAAGGAATTCTGTCCACAGAAAAAAAACGCTTGAGGGCTTTTATTTTGAAATGAAAGCAGGAACTGTTGATTTAAAAATAAATCTTAACTTTCTTTTCATGTCTGTGACTTATTCTACAGACGTCTAGACATTTAAACTGTAGTCATGTTGCTGATATGATGTCAATATACAGTCAAACGGTCACTTTCACTGTCTGTTGTTGCTGTGAACCGCGCGGCTCACGGTAAAAATAGGCGAGACCTCGAATCTCTAGAAGAGACGCAGCCAATTGGCCAATTCGTTACTCTATACACACTATAGGAACAAAACTGTTCCTATACGTCTCTAGACTCGACTACAAATGACAAGAAGCAAGAATGGCGTTGTTGTTGGACGCTTTCTGCCTTTCACATTAGACTGACTAGAATCTGCTGAGGATCCAGTAATAAACTACTTTACTGACGGCGGGTTTTGACCTCTGAGAGAAGGAGAGAGAGTCAGGAGGGATTAACCAACGAAGAAGAAAGACGTGGTGACGAGAGAGAGAGAGGCTCGTCCTCTGTGGAAGGTCAGAGAAGAAGAAAACTGACAGACAGCTGATGAACCTGATGACAGCCGAGCCACGAGAGTGTGTGTATGTGTGTGTGTGTGTGTGTGTGTGTGTGTGTGTGTGTGTGTGTGTGTGCATGTCTCGTGGCAGACGATGAAAGCAGCAGTAAATTCTCTCTTTTACTTCAAAAGGATGTTTCACACTCCGGTCTGACAGATGGAGGAACACACACACACACACACACACACACACACACAGCCTGGCCGCCTCCTGGTGCACCTGGACCATTGATGGATGAGACACAGAGACACTCACACAGACACACACACACACACACACAGACACACACACACACACCAAGTCAGCAAATTCTCACTAAAACTTCTTCTTCCATTCAACTCTCTTTGAAAAAGTCCAGTTTTTACTGAGAGGAGAACTTCTGAAACATTCCTGCAGAGCAGTGAAGCGCTGATTGATTTCCCACAGTGCAACAGCAGTAAAGATGGTAACTCTGTTCACATGAATGAAACGTTGATGTCAATCCAAGCTGTTATTGATTCATCATGGAAGTTAAGTTCCTTTTCTGAGAGCGTCTTGAAGAGCGCTGTTAAAGCAGTGTAGTTAGAAATACATACTTCTATAATAATTCAGTATGAAATGAAGAAGAATGTTGAGCCAACAGCTTTCAGCTGTGATCATGTTATCTGTTTCAGACCAGCTGCTTATAAAGCACTCCCTAATCATCAAATACAGCAGCGTGGTCAGTGGCGCTACGCGTCAAACGTCTGTTTTGGACGTGCAGGGCGGCCTCTAGTGGCCGTAGTAATTATGACGGGAGAAAAGGAGGAAGTCATGTTACATCGTATAAAGAGCGACAAAGTCCGTGTAGGGAGGAGGTCGGAGTGGATGGGTCGGTCTTTCACAGACTTTATCATTAGAAACGTGTTTGTGATACATCAAAACAAACGTAAACGTTTCCCTCGAAACGTAATTCATAACACAATTTTTGTTGTATGAAAACGTAATCTTTAGGAGACAGCGCTGACTTATTTTAACCCTCACCACAATCTTTTCCTCAACCTAACCAAGTTGTGATGCCTAAACAAAGTAGTAACGTAACGTAACGTAACGTAACGTAACGTAACGTAACGTAACGTAACGTAACGTAGCGTAACGTAACGTAACGCAACGTAACGTAACGTAACGTAACGCAGCGTAACGTAATGTAACGTAACGCAGCGTAACGTAATGTAACGTAATGTAACGTAATGTACTTAACTTGCGTCACGTCACATAGCCTACTATCGGATAACCCTGTCTAAACTGAAACATAGTAGTAATATAACGCAACATAATATAACACAACATAACATAAAGTAACGCGACGTAAAGTAACATAATGGAACGGAATGTAACGGAACAGAACGTAACGGAACAGAACGTAACATAACGGAACGCAGCGGAACAGAACGGAACGGAACATAACAGAACAGAACAGAATGTAACGGAACGGAACCTACATAACTTACGTGTATGTGACAAGTTGGGAATGAGGATGTCTTGTTTATGTTGCAAACAACATTCACGCCATAAATAAAAAGAAACAGAACGTGAGGAAACGTTTCAGCTCAACTCAGCTAATCAAACATTCATTTAATTTATTATTTGAGCCAACAAAGATTTAACTTAAAGAGCCAGTTGTGAACTTGTTGGTCCGTGTCTGGAGCAGCAGAGGGCGGAGGCGTGAGGAGGCCAGCTGCAGGTAAACCGGCCCAGAGGCGTTCACACCTGGTCAGTAAATCTACACTACAGCTAGCTCCTCCCCCCCAACACACACACACACACACACACACACACACACACACACACACACAGCTGTGCACTGTACCGCTGCCTGTTTCTATTTATGATCTGTGTTCTACATTAAACAACAGCTGCATCCTGACGGTGGCTGACAGGTACCGTTTGGTTTGGTTACCGTGGCAACCGACCGGCCTCACCAGTCCTCAGTGGTTTGGTCTGCTGGCTGCTGATCTGAAACAACCTGAACTTATAGAACACGTTACCACGGCGATGGTTCTCACCTCCACGATGCTCTTCAGATCTCTGACGTAGGCCTGTTCCGTCTCTACGATCTCCAGAACGACTCGCTCCAGCCGTGAAAACTGTCTGGGCGTGGCCACCGCCGCCACCGCCACCGTCGCCACCATCGGATCGGCTACATGTCCATTAGCGGGGTTACCTCCACCTGTCGCCTTGGCAACACAGATTCCTCCTCCTCCAGGAACTCCTCCATGCGGCGTGACGAGGGGGGTGAGGTCCAGGCTGATGTCGGAGCCGTTCCTCTTCGGCGTGGAGGAGGAAGAAGAGGCGTTGTAGGTCGGCACGGCGCCGTACGGCAGAGAGGAAGAGGAGGAGGAGGAGGAGGAGGAGGAAGAGGAGGAGTGAGAGGTGTCCTGCAGGGAGACGGAGGACGCAGAGGAGGAGAGGGAGAGGGAGGCGGGACGCTCGCCGTCGGAGCAGACGGTGTTGACGGAGGTGCAGGAGGAGGACGACGCTCCTCGCTCGCCGGACGACATCATCCGACCCACAATCCCACTCAGAGACGAGACTGAGGAGGGACGCTTGGCGGCTGGAGAGACAGACGGGAAGAGACACAGAAGAAAGACGTTAAACATCCACAGAAACTGATCAGGAACTTCTTTCTTTACCACATGACTCTACGAGTAAAAACGTCGTAATATTACGAGAATAAAGTCAGAACTTAATGAGAAACAAATTAAATCACACGTGAAATGACTACTTTATAGTTTCACGACTTTTTTCTCGTAAAGTTATGACTTTATTTATTACGACGTTTGTCGCATCATCACATTCTACCATTGTGCACAGTATAAAATCTATAAAAAACAACATTTTGACTCCGATTGGAGTCGTTTTATCTTCAGTTCTCTGGTATCGGTCATTTGTTTCAAGGTTTTGAAGAGACTTCAGTTTAGTATTTTGTGCAGTTGGAAAGTGTAAAAACATTCTTTCTACAAAAAGAGAAATATAACGAGAATTATGAGAGGAAATTCTGATGAAAGAAATCGTCGTTCTGCCGTCGCTTCAACCACAGAAACTAAAAACAAGAACTGACATCGTCTAACGTGCTAACATGCTAACATGCTAACATGCTAACGGTCAATGGATCCAGATCGTTCCGGTAGGTTTAGCAGATGACCTGACGTCTTCTTCACTGATTAGATTTCATAATGTTGCACCTTTAAATGAAGACAGATGTTACCTTGTTTCCTGCTGCTGGACCGGCTAACACAGCTGGCTCTACTACACACACACACACACACATGTGAGGAGGCTCAGTGTGTGTTTGGCATCTAGACACCTGAACCTGTTAAACTGTGAACCTCTCTCTACTGCAGCAGCTCAATCACACAGACAGGAAGAAGCAACGACGAGGAAACGCCTCAGAGTGTCAACCTGCCACGGTGTGTAAACAGGAAGTGTGTGTGCAGCAGAGCATCTAACTATCTCTCTAATGACAGTCTGCTGAAGGTGAAACCAGCAGCACGTCTTTATTAATATGATCTGTATATCAGAGCTCATCCTCATCATAGGGCTGCACGATGACGGACAAAATGATCATTTATCACAATTATTCGTTGATTTTAGCAACAACATATTTAATCACACTTTCACATTAAAATAAACAGAGAGCTGTTTTCACTTCCTGCTGATGTAGAAATGCACGATGTTGGAAAAGATTGCCGTATTGCACTATTTGTTTTCTGCTATATATATTGCAATATGAAAAAATACAGGAATATTCACTCTACCCCCTTTTGTTAGCTACATTTTAAAGTTAAATGCATCAATCTGGTGCACTTTGAGAGCAAAACAAGGCCAAAGTGAGCAAGTGAGGTTTTGCCCATTTGGAATTAAATCTCCGGAAACGAAATAGAAGTTGAAAAAAAAATCACATTTTTGGGGCAAAATTTCCAAAGTTTTAGGGCACCCTGGACTTCTAACCCCCAAAAGGCCCAACTAGACCCCGCTGTCATCCATCACACCAAATCTGAAGGTCCTAAGATCAATCATCATCCTGACTGACTCACTCGTCTGTGAATGTCTAAATATGTCTAAATAAGGCCTTGACTGCTGATGCTCTCTGCTCCCTGCTCCCTGCTCCCTGCTCCCTGCTCCCTGCTCCCTGCTCCCTGCTCTCTGCTCTCTGCTCCCTGCTCCCTGCTCCCTGCTCCCTGCTCTCTGCTCTCTGCTCCCTGCTCCCTGCTCCCTGCTCTCTGCTCTCTGCTCTCTGCTCTCTGCTCCCTGCTCCCTGCTCTCTGCTCTCTGCTCTCTGCTCTCTGCTCTCTGCTCTCTGCTCTCTGCTCTCTGCTCTCTGCTCCCTGCTCTCTGCTCTCTGCTCTCTGCTCTCTGCTCTCTGCTCCCTGCTCCCTGCTCTCTGCTCTCTGCTCTCTGCTTTCTGCTCTCTGCTCTCTGCTCCCTGCTCCCTGCTCTCTGCTCTCTGCTCTCTGCTCTCTGCTCTCTGCTCCCTGCTCTCTGCTTTCTGCTTTCTGCTCTCTGCTCTCTGCTCTCTGCTCTCTGCTCTCTCCAATTGAAACAAGCTGCATTATTTATCTGAATTAGTGATGAAGAGTTAAAACAACTGAGGGCTGTTGGGTTCAACAACATGTCTTCAGTATGAGGAGCGAGGAGGTTAACGGCTTTACAACACCGCTGGTCTGCCTGTAAGAAGCTGAACTCTTTATGAAGCAGAGATATCATGTCTCTCTCTCTCTCTCTGATGGGAAACTCCTCCTGCCAGGTTGTCGGACTCTGAACACTAATGAAGGTTAAATAGTTCTGGTGTCGGCGTCAGCAGCAGGACATGTGTGCTGCCGTCTGGCTGGAAACTGGAGATGAAATGATCACAGTCTCTCATGAAGATGTGAAAAAGGGGAAAGATATAATCATGTTTTTAAATATGTGTTTTATGGGGGGGAATGTCAATCAGAAGTACCTCAGCTTGTTCATATGGGAAGGTGTATTAATGCCACGATAATGTGTAAGGCGCTCAGCGTGCAATAAGAACGCCGTTCTTGATTTCTGCGTGTCATTTCATTTATACGCCGTGTATTCTGTACTGACTGTGATGTAATCACATCCATGTATAAATGCTATGGTGAGAGTTAGTGACGTAGAATACCGACGGGTCCAACAAACACAGGACATTTAACCAGGAGACCCGTGTTGACCGGTGAGTTACATTAGTGATGTTTGTCGCGTGTTTTTTGTTGACGTTTTTCCGTAGTTAAAAAAATGTTAAAAAAAAAAAAAAGTCAGAAAAGTGTCCCAAAAATAAAAAAACATATCAGAAGAGTGTCTGAAAAATATCCGAAAAATGTAAATGTAAACGTTCTCCTTTAGAATCATTAAAAACCTGGTACCAAACTGATCAAACTGATCAAAGTGATCGATCAGTTCCATCTCAACACATTCCAGATGGAGAGTGTCTGTAGATGAACTCACAGTGTTTCTGTTGACATGTTGTTAAATGTCTGATTCACCGTCAGAGACTGAAGTCTGTCAGTCAGACTGAAACACAACTGTTGATTTCCTGTGTGTGTGTGTGTGTGTGTGTGTGTGTGTGTTCCTGGTAGATTACAGGTGACGTGTTTCCTTACGTGTTTCTGTACGTGTTTTACTCAGTTTACGTTCTTATTTGAAGCTGTTTTCTCTAAACCCTAACTAAGTGGTTTTGCTGCCTAAATCTGGGGACGCACTAAGCCGATAGCGGCGATGAAGGCCGCCTGTTGCGTCGCCTCACGTCTCTTTTGTCTCGGCCAAAAAAGTTGCACTCGAACGCGCCGTAAAGACGACAGCCGACGGCCAGTTAGCACGTACGTCCTGCGCCTATTTCCTGTGACGTCTGGTCACCGTCTGCTATGAGCCTCGGTTGAGCCCAGATCCATCATCATCATCATCATCATCATCATCATCATCATCATCATCATCATCATCATCATCAACCTCGTGGATGAACCTACAGCGTTCCACCTCGAACACGTGGAGTGGAGCGTCTTCAAACAGGACGCCGCCCGCTCATTTTCGTGTCCCGGCGTTGTAAAGTCTGACAGGAACATGAACCTTTAAACGCCACAACAGGAGGAGCTCCGTTACGTAACGGTGAGAAGGCCGACGTCCGTCCACCCAAAAACACAACCTGAGGTCACACTCACTGAGACAACGTTACTCTACCCGCTACATACATATATATATATATACATATATATATGTATATATGTATATATATACATATATATATGGCTCCATTTAATACGGAGGATGAGTTTAATTAAAGTAGTTCTGTCTTTTTAGAGCACATTCAGAGAACGATCAGCTTCATAGTTTCTGTTTTAGTCCTGTAATAATCGCTCTACTACCTCATTTAATTTGATTTTAAAACAAAAATTGTAACTTGCACATTTTCCTAATGTCAATAGTAAGTTATTGTGATTCTATGTTTATATTTTACAGTAGTATATTTACAGTGTATTCTAATATACTGTGTATACTATAGCTATTATCTCTGGTATTGATCTGTATATTTTACTGCATTACCTGTAATACTGTAACACAAGAATCTATCATTATAAATAAACCTTCTCTTTGTAGTGACATTTAGAGATTAATTATATATTATTTATTATTTTTTTATATTATTATATGTATTTATTATTATTATAATTATTTATAATACTTTACAGTGATATAATAATGCTGCTCAAGCTTTTAAAAAGTGCCGTAATAACACATTTTTTCTTTCTTTTTTTATACTTTCTTTTTTCCCCTTTTTTTATATATGCAATTTACAGTTTGTAATTAAAATAGTTTATAAACCAATTTTTAAGTGATTGAGCTTAGAAACAAATAATAATATAAATATAAATATAATAATAAAATTAAAAAAATAAATTAAATTAAATTAAATAAAAATTAATAATAATAATACAAAGAGGGAAAAAAAGGAAATAATAAATAAATAGATTAAAAAAAATTTGCTGTCTTAAACTAAGTGTCTACAGTTTCATTATTTTCTCTCTCTATTAAACCCTGAAGTCAACTCTCAGGATTCTCGTCTCTGAGCCGTGAATGCAGTTTTAAGGTGGAATGTCTCTTTAAATACACGCTATAAACTCCGGTGTGGAGAGTGTGTGATTACAGTAATGAGAGAGCAGCTCCTCGCTGTCATTATGTGTTCCACGGCGGTGATGCAACCATGTCCGACGTTTCTTAGAAAAGAAACAAATCACAGCCTGTCGAAGCTGCAGAACGTGGAGCGACCGAGGAAACCAACGCTCACATGTTCACGAGGACGAGCAGAAGGACGATCTGATGAACGTGTCTTCCAAACAGCAGCAGGACTTAGGGACAGGGACGGGTCTGAGAAGCACAGCTACAGAGACTCATTTAATGAAGTCATTAACCAGAGTTGTGGAGGAAATGGTTTACGTGTCATCTAGTAACTGACTCATCTCAGCAGGTGATTGATTGCATCGGAGTTTTTACAAGTTTTAAAGGTTCAAGGTTCTTATTGACCAGCCTATCTCCTCAGGGATTCTCTTTTAACCAAATTACATGAAGTGTAAATACTTCCTGACGGGCTTCATTCAACACAGCTCAACTTCCCAACAGCTCTCTGACTCTCTCTCACAGACGACCAGCTGCTTCTTTACAAGAACGATCAACGGTTAGCTGCTATCTTCTTCCAAAATAAAACGTGATGCACTAAACTTTGGGAAGATCATTATCCTAGAAATAACTAGATATTCAGATTATTAGATGATTAGATGTTTATTAGGGCTGTCAAAGTTAACGTGATAATAACGCGTTAACGCAATCGATCTTTCAGAGGTTGTAGCGGCTCAGTCGTAAAGCTAGAGTAAAGATACTATAAAACCTGATGAATCCATCGGTACCAACCATGTCAGACCAGCTTAAGGGTGGAACCATTACACCCTAGAGGGGATCTCTGTAGGACCTCTCATTGGGGGGTTCTGGGTGGAACCATTACACCATAGAGGGGATCTCTGTAGGACCTCTCATTGGGGGGTTCTGGGTGGAACCATTACACCCTAGAGGGGATCTCTGTAGGACCTCTCATTGGGGGGTTCTGGGTGGAACCATTACACCCTAGAGGGGATCTCTGTAGGACCTCTCATTGGGGGGTTCTGGGCGGAACCATTACACCCTAGAGGGGATCTCTGTAGGACCTCTCATTGGGGGGTTCTGGGTGGAACCATTACACCATAGAGGGGATCTCTGTAGAACCTCTCATTGGGGGGTTCTGGGTGGAACCATTACACCATAGAGGGGATCTCTGTAGAACCTCTCATTGGGGGGTTCTGGGTGGAACCATT
>NC_051275.1:34953132-35003132 GCF_015220745.1 Sebastes umbrosus
CCAATTAGTCCGTCGTACGTAAACGAGTGTTTCTGCAGCTGCTGAAGGACGGAGGGATGTGGGTCAGATGGGGGGGTTTAGGGGGTTTAGGGGGTTTAGGGGGTTTAAAGGGTGTCAGTAATACTAGCCAGATGCAGAGCAGGTCTCCAGGTTGCGGGTTTAATACCCTGCGTGGAAACACCTTCATTTACTCACTGGAAACTAGAAGTGTAAACTATTTGTTATTCTTCCAAATGAGATCCATAAAAAATAATCTTTTCAAATGTGTTGCTGCCAAAACTCCATTCTACCAATGCAGCCCAGAGACTGTATATAAGAAGTACACGTGGTCACCATGACGTCACACATTGGTTACTGGACTGACGGTTTGAAGCCTCGAGTTCAACATTTTGACCGTCACCATCTTGGTTTTTTTGGTCATCACCATGTTGGTTTTTGACCATCGCCATGTTGGTTTTTGACCATCGCCATGTTGGTTTTTGACCATCGCCATGTTGGTTTTTGACCATCGCCATGTTGGTTTTTGACCATCGCCATCTTGGTTTTTGACCATCGCCATGTTAGTTTTGGACCCCCTCTCTACATAAAGGAAACACTTCTGCCTGCATTGATACTAAAAGTTGTACTGGACATAAACTGTGAGGTGCCAAACTGTGCAATACTGTGATTCCTGGGAAACTGGACTGAATTTGGACAGAAACCCACTGTGACACAAGAGGCTCTGTGGCGCAATGGACAGCGCATTGGACTTCTAGTTGTGTATAAAGAAGGAGGAATTCAAAGGCTGTGGGTTCGAGTCCCACCAGAGTCATAACAGAAGTTATGTGGGTTAAACTCACAATAGAGGACCGACTGAGTCGTCTCATGTTGGAAACGAAAAGGTTCTGTTCATGTCTTTGTACAGAAAGAGTGGAGATAGAGAGAAAAGGAGGGTGTGAAACAAGTCTCTGAGAAAGTAAAAGTGAGTCTGAATTACAGAGAAAACAAAGTTCACCTCAATCAATCAAACTTATTGATTCAGAGAGAGAGAGAGTGAAACTGAGCGAGAGACACTGAGAGAACATAGAGAGAGAGAGAGAGAGAGAGGGAGTGGATCAGGTCCAACGTTGAGGTTAACCAATGCTGAGGTTACACTCACAACATCCATCAGTGTGTGTGTGTGTGTGATTTGGCCAACCTCATCATCACCTACTAAGGTATTTCCAGGTGCATCCGCTTCAGACACACCTCATCACACACACACACACATACAGCCCAGTGGACGACGATGGCGGCCGTCCAACACTCTCACTTACATCACAACAGCACGGTCAGTGTGTATGTGTGTGTGTTTGTTATTGAAGCCCTTATCTCGTTGCCACGGCAACCGGACAGACTTGTAGACAGATATCAGCTACGTTAAATTAAACAGAGTTTGGCTCCACATTCGTCCCTGATGTTGTCTTAGCCTATAAAATATTTATATGATCATTAAACGTAAGCCGAATGATCTGTGATCAGCTCCTGTCTGCAGTGAACCCACTGATGTACAGACTGCTGTCACTGGATCACTGTGATGCTGAAGAAAACGTAAAAACATGATCATTCTCAGGCGAGTTCTGTAGTGACAAGGAGGGTCTTTTTTACTCTGATTTCTAAGCAGATTTATGGACGTTTATTCGTAATGGATGGATGAACAATATAGCTGATATAATGATATATGGACCTTGTTGCTCCAGAAAATAAAATACTACCTCCTCTGGTATTTGTTGCTCAAATTCACGCAAAACAAAGAAAAGATTGATGACAATTAGAGAACAAATAATCTGAATTATCCGTCATACTTGTATCTTAATGAGCCCGTACTGTACTGTAGAACCTAAAACAGCTATATGCTATCTGTGAGAGTGTTTACATATTTCTACCTCGGTGGGGTTCATGTTTATATGAGATCACTCAGACAGAGAGGCCTCCTGGCTTTCAGCTTTCAGCTTTCAGCTTCCAGCTTTCAGCCGCTGGTCACAACTCTACCAATCAAATATTCTGCTTCATTCAACGGACACACAGGAACATATATATCTTCTGTTTATGTATCTGTATGTAGAAATACACGAGGAATAGACAAGGAAGCAGAAAGTTTTATATTTACGTGTCTCGAAAACAACATATATATTAACGTACTGCCATAACTGTTGGACATAATATATGAATACCATGTGGTGTAGAGAACAAAGTGGCTATGTGGCGCATTGGACATCTAGTTGAACTCTAAAGAAGTTATTCAAAGGTTGTGGGTTCGAGTCCCACCAGAGTCAAGAGGAAGTAGCCAAACTTCAGCATTCCTGCTTGAATTAGTCCTGTTATGCAAAAATAATGAATTTACTTCTAGTTAAACTCAAAAGTTGTGTGTTCAAGTCCTACTACAGTCAAACTTTACATGCAGCAGTGTGATTTAATGGAAGAATTACAGTATTTAAAAGAGGAACAATTGTCCTGAATTGGCTCTGTGGCGCAATGGACAGCGCATTGGATTTCTAGTTAAACTCAAAAGAGGTTATTCAAAGGTTGTGGGTTTGAGTCCCACCAGAGTCGTCTTTAGATATTGCAATTAATGACAAAAGGAAGTCGTGAACCTTCCAGTTGTTTGATTCCTGCTTAATAAATGTCGTCAAGCTTAAAGAATGAACTTGCTTCTAGTTAAAGGTTGTGGATTCGAGTCC
Source organism: Sebastes umbrosus (assembly GCF_015220745.1). Classification (NCBI taxonomy): domain Eukaryota; kingdom Metazoa; phylum Chordata; class Actinopteri; order Perciformes; family Sebastidae; genus Sebastes; species Sebastes umbrosus. The sequence goes on from NC_051275.1 coordinate 34,955,832, forward strand.
CACCAGAGTCAAGTTTCACATACAGCAGAGTGATTTCATGGAAGGATTGGAGTCTTTAGAAGAAGTATTCTTGATCTGGATCAAATAGAAGTTCTTTACTGTTCTATTAATGTGTAAATGAAACATTCTGGTGCAGAAATGTAAAGGTTGTTGGTTCAAGATCAACTGAAGTTAAACCCTTCATGATTTGTGTTTTTTTTTGTGACTAATTAATACTATTGAGCTGTGGCTCCGTGGCACAATGGATAGCACGTTGGACTTCTAGGTAAGCTCTAAAAAAGTTATTGAAAAGTTGTGGGTTTGAGTCCTAACTAAAAATTGCAATTAATGATAAAAGGAAGCAGTGAACTTTCAAACTGTTGGACCCCGGCTTGAATTAATCCCTTCACGCTTAAAGAATGAATTTGCTTCTACTTGAACTGAAAGGTTTTGGGTTCGCCTCCCACCAGAGTCAAGGTTAACATGCAGCAAGGTGATTTAATGGAAGAATTAGAGTGCTCAGAAACGAAAAACTGTTGTTTATAATTTAGTAATATGCAAATGAAACATTGTGGCACAGAAATGTAAAGGTTGTTGGTTCAAGTTCCACTGAGGTTAAACTTTAGAGCTGATAAAAGGTAAGAATGAACCAAACAATAGTGGCTCTGTGGCGCAATGGATAGCGCATTGGACTTCTAGTTGAACTCTAAAGAAGTGATTCAAAGGTTGTGGGTTGGAGCCCCACCAGAGTCGAGCTTTAGATATTGCATTTGATGAAAAAAAAAAGTGAATCTCCAAACTGTTAGATCCCTGTTTGAATGAGCCCTCATGCTAAAATAATGAACTGACTTCTAGGTAAAGGTTGTGGGTTCGAGTCCCAACACTTCACCAATCTACTAAAATCATCCTCTGTGCAAAAAGTTCATTTCGAGTCACACTGTGTGAGATGATTCCAATAAAATCTTTGTACCGGACTGACTGATATCAGTTTTGAGGAATGTGAGAAGGTGCGATGAACGTCTGGTGCATCGCAGCACCATGATGTAAATAACATCAACCACATGGCCTTCTCTCATATTTAATAAAGATGTAGTGAGCTTTGGCAACATAAAAACAATGAGGGAGTTTGAGGTGAACATGTTTTTAGCATCAGCATTACGTCAGCTCAACAGCGTGTTCTGGATCATTTCATGCTCTGTTCTAATTGGTTGGTTCGTCGACGTGGGTCAAGAGTTTGGTTTCTCCAACTATCACGGTGACCATCAGTCAACGACGTCTGTCAGGCCAAGATTTACAACTACGACCTTCAATCATCAATTTTATTACCACGTAGGTCTGCACATACGAGGAATCTGTGTTTTTGTGTCATATATCATATAAATATAACATAATATAAATAGAAAAAATTACAATAGAAAATATGAAAAAATTATGTCTGTCAAAGTAATGCAAGAATAACGCATTAATGCAAATTCGTTTTGACGCCACTAATTCATTTGACGCATTAACGCAACTTTTTAATGCTAAATGCAGTACCTGTGAGGGTTTCTGGACAATATCTGTCATTGTTTTGTGTTGTTAATTGATTTACAATAATAAATATATACATACATTTGCATAAAGCAGCATATTTGTCCACTCCCATGTTGATAAGAGTATTAAATACTTGTCAAATCTCCCTTTAAGGTACATTTTGAACAGATAAAAAAAATGTGTGATTAATTTGCGATTAATCACGATTAACTATTTTAATTGATTGACAGCACTAAAAAATATAATAAATATGTGGGAAAATATGTTTTTTTAAATCAATTAATTAGTGTGTAACACTGAAACAAACTTCTGTTGCAGAAATGTGTTTTGATGTTGAAAAGATTACAGAGTCACTCACAATCTGAGAAAACAATTCAAACCATAAAGGTCCAATAACAACTCAAAATGTCACAAAGAGCCGAAACTGTAGAGAAGGTCATGAAGGTCACACGCACACACACACAATGGCTGCTGCTGCTGCTGCCCACTGTTTGTGTCTGAGACGAGACAATGTCAGGAGGCCACGCCGACCCACAGACGGAAACACACACACACACACACAATCATGACCATTAATTTACACTGTCACGGGAGCGGGTACACTCCACACACACACACACACACACACACACAGTGGTCGAGGCTAGACAAACACAGCGACAGTCAGTGTAAACGTCCAGTAGTGCTGTTAAGAGAAGCGACACAGGGACGCTCTCTGCTCTTCTCTGTGTGTGTGTGTGTGTGTGTTCGTCTTCTAGCACCTTATTGATATGTTCTATTTTATTTGCACTCTATATCTTTGCCATAGAAATACCGTCGGAGTAGAAAGGTCATTGAGCTGTTAGCTGTGGTAATTTGAGCAGTACAAAGATCAACCAACATCAGGCAGTAACATCAGGCAGTAACATCAGGCAGTAACATCAGGCAGTAACATCAGGCAGTAACATCAGGCAGTAACATCAGGCAGTAACATCAGGCAGGGCGGTGAAAGCAGGAGGTGCCGGAAAAAAACGCAGCGGTGGAAAAAAAGAAATAGAATCAACTTTTGAAAAACGCGACCCGATGTCACGCTATCTGTGGCCAACCACGTAAACACAACTCAGCCATGAGGGAACAGAAGACGTTAATTGTTGCAGTTAATGAGCCATTAAAGTGACCACGTATAGATTATACATTATAGATGTACACTGATCAGCCGTAACATTCAGACCACTGACAGGTGAAGTGAACAACAATGATTATCTGGTTACCATGGCACCTGGCAGTGGGGGCGGAGGGGGGGGGGGATATATTAGGCAGCAAGTGAACATTTTGAATTTTTGTGTTTGAAGCAGAATAAATGGGCCAGCATAAGGATGTGAGCGACTTTGACAACAAGGGCCAGATAGTGCTGGCTAGACGACCGGGTCAGAGCATCTCCAGAACTGCAGCTCTTGTGGGATGTTCCCGGTCTGCAGTGGTCAGGACCTACCAGAAGTGGTCCGAGGAAGGAGAACCGGTGAACCGGCAACAGGGTCAGACCCGAGGCTCATTGATGCACTTTCAGAGCGAAGGCTGGCCCGTGTTGTCTGATCCAATAGAAGAGCTACTGGAGCTCAAACTGCTGAAACAGTTCATGCTGGTTCTGATAGAAAGGACTCAGAACACACAGTGAGGAGCAGTTTGTTGCGTACGGGGCTGCGTAGTAATCAATCGAAATTAACTTCAGATCTCGACCATTGAAATCAATATATATGTGGCATGTTCATCATCATCATCATCATCATCATCATCATCATCATCGTCACACTATGTAGTCCAGTACACTGTGTGTGGTCTCACTGTGCGTGTGTGCGTGCGTGTGTGTGTGTGTGTGTGTGTGTGTGTGTGTGTGTCTCTTTGTAAACACGTAAAACACAGTATTTGTCTTTCATGCAGACAATAGCTCCACTCTGTTGTCCTGCTGTTTCTATTGTGCTCATGGCGTCGACCGGCTCCTCACACACACACACACACACACACACACACACGGTGATGGTACTGTGACTGACAGTTGGTTACGTTCAACACGAGTCAGCACACACACACACACACTGTGAAATGAGTTTACACACATTCAGCCATCTGGATACATGAGAATCAGCAGGAATTACAACCATTCACACCTAATCAGCAAATCTTAGTCTTTAGTCATGTAGCTTTAGATGTGTGTGTGAACATGTGGCTCTGCATGTGATCATCATAAAGTGGGCATGTCTGTAAAGGGGAGACTCGTGGGTACACATAGAACCCATTTACATTCACACATCTGGAGGTCAGAGGTCAAGGTCACTCTAGTTATTTTTTTTTAAGCTAGAGTGAAGATACTGGTATCATATGAAATATTTCGGCGAGGAAAAACTGCCATGGCCATTTTCAAAGAGGTCCCCTGACCTCTGACCTCTAGATATGTGAAAGTGGGAGGGTTATTGTCCAAAGAAAGTCTGAAAAATGTAAAAAAAAAAAAGCAAAGTCCCCAAAATGTAAAAAAAAAGCAAAGTCCCCAAAATGTAAAAAAAAAGCAAAGTCCCCAAAATGTCAGAAAAATTACCAGTTTTTTTTAAAAAAAAAAAAAAATCTCAAAAATGTCAGAAAAAGTCTGAAAATTGTCCAAAAAATCAAAAAAAGAAACGTAAAAAAAAGTCCAGAAAATGTCTGAAGGAAAGGCAGAAGAAAAGTGAGATCCTGGTATCATAGTAAACTATAAAACCTGATGAATCCATCGGTACCAACCAGGTCAGACTAGCTGGTCATGAAGAGGTTAAATAACGCTCCAAACTTACAATACATTTTGGCGAGGTAAACTGTCATGGCCATTTTCAAAGGGGTCCCTTGACCTCTGACCTCCAGATATGTGAATGTAAATGGGTTCTATGGGTACCCACGAGTCTCCCCTTTACAGACATGCCCACTTTATGATCATCACATGCAGTTCGGGGGTTTCATCCAGTGCTGCAGCGAGGGAGGTTCCAGTTAGTTTCACTGTTGTTCAGATGCTAATTTCAGCCATTCACACCTCTTCTTGGTCTTTAGTGATGTAGCTGTAATGAGTGTGTTAACATGGGGCTCTGTGGCGCAATGCACAGCGCATTGGACTTCTAGTTAATCTGTAAAGAAGAGATTCAAAGGTTGTGGGTTCGAGTCCCACCAGAGTAGTCTGTTATAGTTTCCATGACTCTGTTTGTGCAGTTTGTTTAGAATACAGACTCATAAATCAGATTCAGCGTCCAACTGTTGGAGCTCTCAGTATAACGGATCATAGTTTATGTAACAGAAGAAGAACGATGTTAAAACAGTGTTGAGAAAGTTCTCCTGAGGGGAGCTGAGTCAGAGAGACTCTGACCTCTGACCTCCGTCTGTTAGCAGCTAAATCTGGACGGCTCTCGTCTCTCTTGTTTATAGTCGAGTTTATTCCAGTTCTGTTCAGTTTGAGGGGCGGAAACCTGAGTAAGATTACTGATATGTAATCTGATTACAAGGGTTAGTCTGGGAATGTGGTCAGAAAAACTTAAAGGTCACATATCAGCTCATTTTCAGGTTCATACCTGTATTTTATATTTCTATTAGAACATGTTTACATTCAGTAATGATCAAAAATACTGAATATACCTGTATTCACCCTCTGTCTGAAACATTCTGTTTTAACACCAAATAACATATATTGCCAAAGAGTAAACGTTAATTCACTCAGCGCCCAGCAGCAGAGCTACGCTTCCGCCATTTTGGACTGAAAGCGACTACCGGACGCCAGTAAAACGTCCGACTACAAAGAGCCGTACAGAAGTAAAACTAAATTATTTCTATTCTATTGTGATTTTCTACCGTGTTGGACACTAAAACGTTATAAATATAATAAGCGTTTTCAGTCCAAAATGGCGGCAACGACTGTTGTGAAAAAATAAGTTTCGTCTCTTTGCTTCTTTACTCGTTGTTAGCACATTTCAATGGAATTGCGTTGCTAGGCAACAGGTTGGGTCCATGTTTACTTCCTGTCAGCTGATGTCATTCACATACACTGGAACCTGTTTACATTTAAAACTGTGAAATGGTGTAAATATTGTGGATTGTGGATATTGCGTTAACTTTGTCAGCCCCAATTTTTACGGTTTATACTAACAGGAAATGGCATGGTACATACATACTGACGTACTGTCATACGTTAATGAAACTTTATTTGAGAATGGCACTACCAAAGAAAAGACAAAAAGTTAGTTTTAGTTTTCTAACGTCTTTCTGGAGCTGTTTCATCACCATCTTTTGCAGCTGTGAGCAGCGTCTACGTTTCCTTTGTGCATTGCTTTGGGGGACAATGGTGTCCATCGACGGCCGACTCAACAATGGAGCGTATTCAGACAGCGTTATGACTGTTTGCATTATACTACATTTTGTTTTCCAATGTGAACACTCTGAATTTTCCTTGTGTGTGTAATGTGGATTTGGGAGACAATGGTCAATGGTGGCCTAAAGGTTAGAGGAGCCAGATTGTCGCCGGTTCAATCCCCCGGACCGGCCTTACACATAACAGAATGATCCCAGTCCCTCAGTGAGGCATACAGCTGATTAATCAAACACTGATATTAGATCGGTGCTCAGTATTGGCTGATACCCAAAAGCCCAGGTATCGCTATCGGTATCAGGACTAAAACAGTTGTATTGGTGCATCCCTAGAACCGACTGATGGGAACATCTTTAGTTCTGCAGTTATTTGGTAATGAACTAAAGAATTGGACACGTTAACATGCTGACTCACTAAAGTTATTAGCGAACATGAATGATGAACCATACTTCATCACCATCCATCCAATAGTTGTTATATTTGGAACAAAGTGTTGGACAGACTCACTGACGTCCCAAAGCAGCTCTAGTGTATTCTTTTGTGTTCTGTGTTATTCTGCTCTATTGTCCTGTGTTGTATTGTGGGAAGCAGAGTCCTCTCAGTGGACAGTTGAACCATCACACTCTTTAAATCTGTCGCCAGCTGCTGCAGAGAAAAGACCGTAAAAATACACAGACTCAGTGTGTGTGTGTTTGGAAATTCCCTCTATGTATTTACATGTGTGTGTGTGTGTGTGTGTGTGTGTGTGTGTGTGTGTGTGTCAAATTAGTGGAAAGAAACCAAATGACAGAGAGTTTTTATGGGAAGACTGGAATGATAAAGCCAGAGAGAGAGAGAGAGAGAGAGAGAGAGAGAGAGAGAGAGAGAGAGAGAGCAGTGATTCATGATGGGAATGTACAGACAGACAGTTAGAGGTGTCAAACACACACCTGAACTCCAACCACACACACCTGGTTTCAACCATAAACACCATGAACACATGAGAGCATTGTTTCCTACAGACCTCAACAAAGAAGCTGTTCCTTAATGCTCCCTAATATCTGTCTATAAAGGACGACTCTGGTGGGACTCAAACCCACAACCTCTGAATCACTTCTCCTGTGTTTAGTTTTTGTGTCGACATCATGATGAGGCCACGGTGTTAGCAGAAGGCTAAACTATTAGCAACCCTTTCTCTCCGTCTCTGAAACGCTTCTCCGATATTGTCCGACTTTGACTCTGATGGAACCCGAACTCACAACCTTTGAATAACTTCTTTACAGTTTTACTAGAAGTCCTTTTCGCCACAGAGCCACATGTATGTTGCTCTTTATTATTTTTTTCCGCTCTACAGGATAAGAACAGAAGAGACGTTCATTAAAACATCCATTTAGAAATATAACCGATCAAACGTCCCTCTTCAGTCCAGCTTTTTTGAAGTGCATCCAAATTCCTGTGTGTGATGAGCATTTACTATATGTATTCATGCATTCATGTGTGTGTGTGTGTGTGTTGTTTGTGTTGTTTACTGCGTTGCTCTGAGGTCGGAAACACTGCGGTATACATCCGTCGCCTCAGCCACACACACACACACACACACACACACACACACACACACACAGTACGTCACAGTAGAGCCTCTGTCCAACCTCAGACGATGCTAAATTATCTGGCTAATTATTATAAACGACAAACATCGGTCGCCGAGGAAACGATCCTCCCACATCCCATAATTATCCTGCATCATGGGCTCGATATTAAAACTGCTTCCAAATACTTGGGTGATGGTTGAGGGTGCGTTTGATTCCTGTGAAATCAATGGCTCCTTGTGTTTTTAAAAAGCTGCTCAGTCTCTCAGATGAGAAACGGAGCAGAGGACTCAGAGACGTGGTAGAAACCTAAAACATGGAAAACTCCGTCAGGTACTTATTCAAAGAGAACTCTGTGGTGGTACATGTAACATATGTGGACAGTTCATGTGGTTCAAGTTAACCTGAAAGGTTACACAAAGCAAAAAGTGGTTAATTAAACGTGTAATCCTCTAAAAAAAGCTCTAAAGTTTGACTTCAGTGGAACTTGATCCAACAACCTTTACATTTCTGCACTACAATTGTTAATTTACATGTTACTGAAACTATAAATAGCAGTTTTTATTCTTCTAAACACTGTAATTCTTCCATTAAATCACATTGCTGCATGTAAAACTATACTCTGGTGGGACTCGAACCAACAACCTTTGAGTAAGTACATTATTTTAGCATGAAAGGCGATTGAAGCAGGGATCTAACAGTTTGAAGTTTGAAGGTCCACTGCTGCCTTTTGTCATTGCATAATAAATGCGATATCTAAAGTTCGACTCTGGTGGGACTCGAACCCTCAACCTTTGAATTACTTCTTTTGAGCTTAACTAGAAGTCCAGTGCGCTATCCATTGCGCCACAGAGCCACTGGAAGCCTGCCAACCGTGGAGCAACACAAAACAAAAAGAAAAGTGGTTCATTAAACCTGTAATTTTACAGTTTAAAGCTTCACAGCTGACTTTTGTCAGCTCTAAGTTTAACTTCAGTGGAACTTGAACCAACAACCTTCACATTTCTGCAGCACAATGTTATTTACACATTAGTGAAACTATAAACTGCAGTTTTTGGTCTTCTAAACACTCTAATTATTCCATTAAATCCCATTGCTGCATATAAAACTTGACTATGGTGGGATTCGAAACCATAACCTTTAAGTAAGTACATTATTTTAGCGTGATGGTATTCATTCAAGTAGGGATCTAACAGTTTGTAGCTTGAAGGTCTAGTGCTGACTATTGTCATTGCATATAATATGTAAAGATCGACTCTGGTGGGACTCGAACCCACAACCTTTGAATAACTTTTTAGAGCTTAACTAGAAGTCCAATGCGCTATCCATTGCGCCACAGAGCCACTGCGGATCATATGAATGTGTGAGAAAAAAAACAACACAAAGGGACTAGTTCAACCTCTAATCCGACAATTTAAATGTTCACTGCTGCCTTTTATCAGCTCTAAAGTTTAACTTTAGTGGAACTTGAACCAACAACCTTTACATTTCTGTACCACAATGTTTCATTTACATATTACTGAAACTATAAACAACCATTATACTTCTTCTAAACACTCTAATTCTTCCATTAAATCACACTACTGCATGTAAAACTCAACTGTGGTGGGACTCAAACCCACAACCTTTGAGTTTAAGTACATTATTTCAGCATGATGGCATTCATTCAAGCAGGGATTCTACAGTTTGAAGTTTGAAGGTCCACTGCTGCCTTTTGTCATCAATTGATTAAAAGCCCGACTCTGGTGGGACTCGAACCCACAACCTTTGAATAACTCTTTAGAGCTTAACTAGAAGTCCAATGCGCTATCCATTGCGCCACAGAGCCGCTAGCAGCCTTACCAACGTGTAACAAAACAGAAATAAGTGGCTGAATCAACCTGTAATCCTACAATTTAAATGTTCATTGCTGCGTTTTATCAGGTCCAAAGTTTAACTTTAGTGGAACTTGAACCAACAACAACATTTCTGTACCACAAGGTTTCATTTACACATAACTGAAACCATAATCATTCGTTTCTCCCTTCTACATACTTTAAACCTCCCGTTAAATCACACTGCCGCATGTAAATCTGGACCTTGGTGGGACTCGAACCCACAACCTTTGAGTTTAAGTACATTATTTTGCGTGATCGCATTCATTCAAGCAGTAATCCTACAGATTGAAGTTTGAAGGTCCACTGCTGCCTTTTGTCATTGCTTAATACATGCAATATCTAAAGGTCGACTCTGGTGGGACTCGAACCCACAACCTTTGAATCACTTCTTCAGAGCTTAACTAGAAGTCCAATGCGCTATCCATTGCGCCACAGAGCCGCTGGCAGCCTTACCAACGTGTAACAAAACAGAAAAAAAGTGGCTGAATCAACCTGTAATTCTACAATTTAAATGTTCATTGCTGCGTTTTATCAGGTCCAAAGTTTAACTTTAGTGGAACTTGAACCAACAACAACATTTCTGTACCACAAGGTTTCATTTACACATAACTGAAACCATAATCAGTCGTTTCTCCCTTCTAAATACTTTAAACCTCCCGTTAAATCAAACTGCCGCATGTAAATCTGGACCCTGGTGGGACTCGAACCCACAACCTTTGAATTACTTCTTTAGAGTTTAACTAGAAGTCCAATGTTCTACCAAGATCACCACAGAGCCAGATGTTCCCTCTAACAAAGACACAAGAAAAGAGAGAGAGAAGCCAAGAGGAGAGTTTATAGGACGGAGAGACGTGAAAAGAGAGAGAGAGAGAGAGAGAGAGAGAGAGAGAGAGGAAAAGAGGAAAGAAAGACAAAAGAAAAGAAGTCTGTTTTGAAGGAGAGCTTGTTTGGACTGATGGAGGGAGAGAGGAGGGGAGGTGTGAAAGAAGAGGAGGAGGTTCAGCGTCCCCAAACAAACTGAACTGAAAAAGTTTATTATTCTGACAAACTTTCTCTAAGTCCTCTATCCCTCCTTCATCCTTCCTCTATCCCTCCTTCATCCTTCCTCTATCCTTCCTCTCCTTTCAGTCCAGTCTGACCTCAGCTCTGTCAGTTTCTCTGCAATCAATCTTTATTTTAAAGAAAAGATTTTAAACAAAGTGGACGCCTGGTACGCTACCGAGGTTTCATCTGTCAGTCCAGCTGCTTCTGATCGGTCCACACGATCCAAAGCTTTTTAAAAAATTCAAATCATTATGAAAATAACTTTTTTTTTATGCAGTACGAAACGTTATTAATAAAGATTAGAGCTGGGCGATATGGCCCAAATCTTCTACCATGATATAGGTAATTTAATATCATGATAAAGATATATATCACAATGTTTCCTGGTGATTCAATAAATAAATAACCACATGGTAAAGCCTATTTTCTGTATACTATTATTATTATTATTATTATTATACTCCTGTGTGAATTAAATACTTGATCAAATAAAAAGTACTTTCTCATTTTAAGAACTTGAGTGCAAAACGAACATAAAAGTTTTAAGTCAGAGGTCAGAAGTCTTCAGCTCCTCTCCAGTGGCTCCTTGTGGATTTATAAAGATGGAAATGAATAACTGTGTTTTGTTTACATTTTCATTTTTTTTTATCATTGTTGTAGGTCTATGGTACGACAGTACGACGGAGTATTAGGGCCACATTGAGGGAAAAAAATAAAATTGAGATTTAGAGAATAAAGTCAGAAGTTACGAAAAAAAAAGTCGTAGTATTATGAGAATAAAAATCATAAAATTATAAAGTAGAAATTTTACGTGTTATTTTCTTTTTTTCTCGTAAAGTTATGACTTTATTCTCATAATATTACGACATCTTTTCTTGTAAACTTATGACTTTATTCTCGTAATATTACGACTTCTTTTTCCTTGTTAAGTTATGACTTTATATAAAGAAACGATATAGAAAAATATATACGATAGACATTTTTATATTGTTTTGACGATATATGTTGTCATATTTCCCAGCCCTAATAAAGGTATGAGAAGGAAGGAGACAAAGGGAGGGAAGTAAAAACAGATGTTGGAAGGATGAGGTGACACCACTGAACAAGTGAGCATTTTGCAAGGGATTATGGGATATTGAGTACACACTAGCTGTAATGTCGCATTCACACCAAGAACGAAGGAAATATTCGCTTGTCTCCATAGATACCAACAACTTTTTTTTCCTCCATCAACCATGGAAGAAATAACTGCTGCTGCTGCTTTGTACATGTTGGTGAATTCCCAGATGTGTCAGAAAACCAAACGCCGTCGTGTCTGGGTTCATAACGTCACCCGGCGGCGAGCTGTATTCACACACAGTGACATCACACTGACTGTATCTAGCAGCTACACATCACTACTGCGGTATGAACCCAAAATAAACTGTGATTTAATCGCAATAAACGGATCAAAATTATGCTGAAATAACTACATAATGATGCTGATTAGTAAAAAGTCTGAATTCATGCTTTGTCAGGTCTGTTACCATGACGACAAGCAGACAACTTTTAAAATGCTTGTTTTCTGAATGGAGTCTGGTTGGATCAGTGCCAGGCTCTGCAGCTGCTCCATCAACACTCAACATAAAGTCATCTAGAGACGTTGTTGTCTCTACAAGAGACAGTCTGTGGTAAGATGCATCTCTCTATGACATTTGGACAACACCAAGAGTCCATACGTTGCTCAAAGGCACTTCAATCCACACACTAACACACACACACATATCTGTATAATGCAGTAAGAAGTCAGTTTGACCCAGTTTAGACAGTGATGTGTGTTTGTTCCTGACTTGAAGTGTGTTATTAGTGAGATCGATGCTCAGAAGGACGTAGCTGTCATCGGCCTGCCAACACACACACACACACACACACACACACACACGTATAATTATAAATCCATTAGTGTTTTTCTGAGGCAGTAATCGAAGGTCCTTATTGGCTGATGATTCAGCCTTGACACGCACACACACATCCTTCAGTTAAGTGTTTGATTAGTCATGTCTGGATATCAGCCAATGAGAAAAGATGTTCCCTCGGTGTGTGTGGAGCTCTGAACTTTCTCTACACGTTACAGAAAAATAATTATCTTTTAGCCACGACGTTCCTGTTTTACTTTTCATCTTCTATAAAACACAAGATGTGTTCAAGTGTACTGGTGATGCCTTCACTGACATCCTGCTTACTGTGTAAATGGGAATAGTCTCTATAAACGGCCTGATGTTGTGACGTGTCGTGTAACTTTAACTGAAGCCGACAACACACACTTTGAGACGATAATTTATGGTCATTAATGCACATTTTTAGATTATAATTTACAGTCTTTAATGCAGATTTTTTTTATTAACGTACATACCTGTCACTGTAAATATAAATCCTACTCAGTGTGCATGCAGTATATCTACATCTCCACATGTACATAATCATCCAGTCCATGTATATCCATCCAGTATTTATTTCTTTGCATTATTTACAACTTCCAGAACACTTGACTTGTATATAGACATTTTATTTATTTTTATTAATGTATTCTTATTTTATTTATTGTCATTATTGTTCCTGGCGGTTCTTTCTATTCTGTGTAAGTACATTGAGGTATATTGCATAAAACTGGAGTCAAATTCCATGAATGTATGTACTTGACAAAATGAAATAAAACCAAAGAAACAACGTTTGGTTCTGTATTTAATAAGTAATGAATGAAAGATGTGTGAAACAGATGAGTGATCAGTTTAGTTCAGAGAGTCACTAACTGGGATTTAAACTGGTCTGAAGAGTCTTCCCAGCGCCTCCTACAGGCTGCTATGTTCACTACAGCCATCGACAGTGACTGGACAGAACACACTGATGGTTCAGCTGCTGGTTCACAGAGGTCATTGAAACCAGAGGGTTCATCCTCTGGGGAGCTGGACTGGGACCAGTTAATATAGTAAAGGTCAAGAGGTCAGACGGACTCTTCATGACCTCATAAATACAATCAGAAGCATTATACCGGGACATGATGATGATAATAAAAATATGAATGCGTGTGTGTGAGGACTCACAAAAAGACTTTTATTGTGAAAGTTTCTTTTTTTAATTTTGTATGATTCTTTACCAGCTGTTTGATGCTTTTATTTGTATTTCTCTGTGTTTTTTTGTGTTTCTAACTACTTTGTGTCCTGTTTTTAGGGGGAACTTGAACACATCACTACATTTTAATAATCTGCAGGAAGTTTTACTTTTCGTCTTCTATAAAACACAAGATGTGTTCAAGTGTACTGGCGATGCCTTCACTGACCTCCTGCTTACTGTGTAAACGGGAACAGTCTCTATAAACGGCCTGATGTTGTGACGTGTAGTGTATCTTTAACTGAAGCCGATAACACACACTTTCACAACAAACAACTTTTTATCACTTTTTAGACGATAATTTAGTCTTTAATGCACATTTTTTGCACATTTTTAGATTATAATTTACAGTCTCTAATGCACATTTTTTGCACATTTGTTACCAGCTGATCGATGCTTTTATTTGTATTTCTCTGTGTTTTTTTGTGTTGCTGTTAATGTTTCTCACTACTTTGTGTCTTATTTTTTAGGTTTGTTTGTACACATGCATCATAAAAACAAACATCTACCGGAGGATTTCCCGGTAAAAAGTGAGTGTAAAGTGTAAAGAGCGAACCTCGGTGCCGGTGGGGAGCGGAGACATGAACAGTCAGCAGCCGGTGAGTCTCTGCAGACCTCCTCCTCCTCCTCTCTCCTCTCTGTCGGTGTTCCTCCGGTGCTCCTGCTCTTTATCCGGTCATCAGAATCAAACACACCCGGAGCTTTCAACAACTTTCCTCTCTTTCCTCTCCTCTCAGGATCTCCACAAACTCTCCCGGAGCTCCACTGAACCGACTCGGAGAAGTTTTACGCACAAAAAAAAGAAAAAGAAGAAGAAGAGAAATCCATCCAACATGTCCGGAGTCCCACTGGAAGATGTGATCCGCTGGTTAGGAGATGAAGATCCGGAGAGACGGAGAGTCGAGATACGACTAATGCTGCTGCTGCTGCTGCTGGGAGGAGGAGGAGGAGGAGGAGGAGGAGGAGAGGAGAGGAGAGGAGAGGAGGAGGAGGAGGGAGAGGGAGGAGGAGAGGAGAGGAGAGGAGGAGTAGGAGGAGGAGGAGGGAGGAGGAGGAGAGGAGAGGAGAGGGAGGAGGAGGAGGAGGAGGAGGAAGAGGAGGAGGAGGAGGAAGAAGAACAGGAGGAAGAGGAGGAGGAGGATGAGGAGGAAGAGGAAGAGGAGGAGGAGGAGGAGGAGGAGAGGAGAGGAGAGGGAGGAGGAAGAGGAAGAGGAGGGGAGGAAGAGGAGGAGGAGGAGGAGGAGGAGGAGGAGGAGAGGAGAGGAGAGGAAGAGGAAGAAGAGGAAGAGGAGGAGGAGGGAGGAGGAGGAAGAAGAACAGGAGGAAGAGGGAGAGGAGGAGGAAGAAGAACAGGAGGAGGAGGAGGAGGAGGAAGAGGGAGGAGGAGGAAGAAGAACAGGAGGAAGAGGAGGAGGAGGATGAGGAGGAAGAGGAAGACGAAGAGGAGGAGGAGGAGGAGGAGGAGGAGGGAGAGGAGGAAGAGGAGGAGGAGGAGGGAGAGGAAGAAGAGGAGAAGAGGGAGGAGGAAGAGGAGGAGGAGGAAGAGGAGGAGGGAGATGAGGAAGAGGGAGGAGGAAGAGGAGAAGGAGGAGGAGGAGGAGGAGGAAGAGGGAAGAGGAGGAAAAGAAGGAGGAAGTAGAGGAGGAGGAGGAAGTAGAGGAGGAGGAGGAGGAAGAGGGAAGAGGAGGAAGAGGAAGAGGGAAGAGGAGGAAGAGGAGGAGGAGGAGGAAGAGGAGGAGGAGGATGAGGAGGATGAGGAGGAAGAGGAAGACGAAGAGGAGGAGGAGGGAGAGGAGGAAGAGGAGGAGGAGGAGGGAGAGGAAGAAGAGGAGGAGAGGGAGGAGGAAGAGGAGGAGGAGGAGGAAGAGGAGGAGGGAGATGAGGAAGAGGGAGAGGAGGAGGAGGCAGAAGAGAAGGAGGAAGAGGAGGAGGAGGAGGAAGAGGAAGACGAGGAGGAGGAGGAGGGAGAGGAGGAAGAGGAGGAGGAGGAGGGAGAGGAAGAAGAGGAGGAGAGGGAGGAGGACGAGGAGGAGGGAGATGAGGAAGAGGGAGAGGAGGAGGAGGCAGAAGAGAAGGAGGAAGAGGAGGAGGAGGAGGAGGAGGAAGAGGGAAGAGGAGGAAAAGAAGGAGGAAGTAGAGGAGGAGGAGGAAGTAGAGGAGGAGGAGGAGGAAGAGGGAAGAGGAGGAAGAGGAGGAGGAAGAGGAGGAAGAGGAAGAGGGAAGAGGAGGAAGAGGAGGAGGAGGAGGAAGAGGAGGAGGAGGAGATCCAAGAGAAAGAAACTTCTGATAACCGTCCAGCTGTTTCTTTCTAAGAACCAGATTGACTCTGAGAGTTTTAAAGTCTTCAGTCAGCTGTTAGAGTGATAGAGGGATGGAGGGATGGAGGGATAGAGGGATGGAGGGATGGAGAGATAGAGGGATGGAGGGATGGAGGGATGGAGGGATGGAGTGATGGAGGGATGGAGTGATAGGGTGATGATGGCATGATGATGACAACGTGTCATCATCATGCATACATAAATGAATACAATGAAACAGAAGAGTAAATAAAGAAGCAAATTAACACATTTTATCAATTATTTAATGGCTACATTTATTTTTTATATTATTTTTGCTGCATTTAAAGAAATATTTATTTATTTATTTATTTTTGATTTTGGTAGGTTCTGTCCTCCATACAGTTTGACTCTAAATCCATCTTCACACCTCCACACACACGCACACACACACTCACACGCACACGCACACGCACACACACACACACACACACACACACACACACACACACACACGCACACACACACACACACATGCAGACACATTCTTGACCACATCTGTTCCTTCTAAGCAACCAGTTTACCAGTCTGGACCAGTCAGAGCTTTATACTGGACAAACACAAGCCGAGGTAAACACACACACACACACACACACACACACACACGCACGCACGCACTGATGGAATGCATACACAAACAGAAGCAGATGTAAGCAACACACACACACACACACACGCACACACACACACACGGAGGGTAAACAGTGGTGGTGAGCTGGCAGAGTTCCTGACTCTGTTATTCCAAACTCAGACATTCCTCAAGTCACTTTCCTCCCGACAATTACTGTGTGTGTGTGTGTGTGTGTGTGTGTGTGTGTTATTGTGCGTGTGTGTGTGTGTGAATTTCCATACAATTGGCTCGTATGACATCAGTTTTTCTTCTTGCAACAGCAAACACATTTGAAAGGACTCATGAACCCGACCAGATTATGTTTTCTTTATGAACATGATGATGAAATGTTCTTAATCAACTAAATATCTAAATAATTGTTTTAATGTAAGTAATCAACTGGGTAAGTTTCATAGTAATATCTATCAAAAATAAATAAATAAATATGTAATTAAAGGGACTGTTAATAAGAATCATAATGTGTTGTTAACAGCTTCACCTGTGTCCGTTAAGTCAACTAAAGTCAGCGTCCTGTTGCTGGCGCTTGTGCTCGCTCTACATAGACATGAAGGAGCATCGCTCAACACAGTGAGGAGACACACGTCAGCTAAAAGCACAATATCACTCTATATTTCAGCTGCTTGGCAGTAATGTTAGCTGACCAGACCAAGGTCTCTCCATGAATCAATGCTGATCCTAGTGTTGGCTTTTCCTGCCTCAGCCTCCCGACCGCGGCCGGAGGGAACGGGGGAGACGCCGGAGTTTTGGTTGGAGACGATAACGTTTCTCTCTGCGGAGCCCCGTCACTTCACAAGACACGGGAAACCTCTGTTGGTCTGGAGGAGCTGCAGCAGTTATTTCTGCACAAACGTCCACTGAACATTCACTAGATATTCTCAGAGCTAAACTAACTCTTCTGCAGTGTGGAGTGAGCAGCATGCACGTGAGAGGTGGAGAGAGAGAGAGAGAAGGAGTGCGGTGTGTGAGTGAAGGCAGGCAGAGGAGCAGAGGAGCAGAGGAGCAGAGACTCCGGTCCTGGAGACCAAAGCTACGGTCTCCTCCGCGTCCTCCGACCGCGGCCAACACTGTTTAACAGCTTCACTAGATACAACCAAGAGGTTTTGGTGCGTCACTGTAGTTTGTGTTGGAGTCTGAACAGCGAAGCCACACGCGAGCGCGCATGGAACACCGACCAGCAATGATTTATACGTGTAAGAAGTTACAAACAGTCCCTTTAAATGCAGCAAAAATAATACTAAAAATAAATCTATCCATTAATTAATTGATATTTCTGTTTTAATCTGCTTCTTTATTCATTTATCTTTGTATTAATTCCCCTATTTATTTACTCTTCTGATTAATTTTCCCTTTTATTAATGTATGTATTTATTTTCATTAATTTTGAAATTTATTTATTTGTTTTTGCATTTATTTTTTATTTATTAGTTTTTTTTATTTATTTATTTGATTTTGCACTTATTTTTTTATTTATGCTATATTCATTTTGAAATTTATTTATTTATTTTATGTATGTATGTATGTATGTATTTATTTATTTCTGCACAAATTTCCCTTTACATATCTTCATATCTGTCTTATCTTTGTATTAATTCCCGTATTTATTCACTCTACTGTTTTATTTTCCTGTTAATTAATTTATGTATTTATTTTAATTAATTTTTAAATTTATTTATTTATTTAAATTAATTTTTAAATTTATTTATTTATTTATTTATTTATTTATTTATTTATTTATTTATTTATTTATTTATCTATTTATCTATTTATCTATTTTTTTTTTATTTATCTATTTTTTTTAAAATGTATTATTACTTAAACTAAAAACTAAAAACAGACAGTTTAACTCTGATCTACATGTTAAATATGTAAGCAGAGTGTCTTCTCTTCTTCTTCTTCTTCTTCTTCTTCTTCTTCATCATCCTCTTCTTCTTCTTCTTCTTCTTCTTCAGAGTGGACCGCGGTCTCTGGCTGCTTCCTGTGAGCCGGATCAGCTGACAGCTTCTCATGAAGTCACCGGAGCTCCTCTCGATATTCCATCTCTAATAAGAGACCACATTTCCACTGCTAATGACACGGCGGCGGCGGCGGCGGCGGCCATCTTGGCTCCGTCTGCCATCTCATTACAGGATATCTGAGAAACTGACGGCACGATGCGCCCAAAACCTCCCAAAACCTCCAGACCTGCTGGAATGAAGTACATATTTAAGTACACGTTTGAGGTACTTGTACTTTACTTGAGTATGTCTATTTTATGCTACTTTCTACTTCTACTTCGCTCGTACTGTAGTGGAGTATTCTCACAGCGTGGTATTAGTACTTTTACTGCAGTAAAGGATCGGAGTACTTCCTCCTCCGCTGGTCTCAGTGTGCATGTGCTGCTGTTTATATGGAAGAGTGTGAGAGGACAACAAACACATCGGGGGAAGTTAGAGGTCAGAGGTCATCAGCTGGAGGAAAATGTGTGTGTGTGGTAAATATGTGGTAGACAGTGTGTGCGTGAGTGTGTGCGTGAGTGTGTGTGTGTGTGTGTGTTTGTGTGTGTGTGTGTGTGTGTGTGTGTGTTTAAAGCAGGAAGAAGACAGAGTGTTAACGGCTGCAGGTGTCTTTTAAAAGCTGGACAGACGTGTTGACTTGAGTTACAGTAAATAGACAAACTCTGCTGTAAAGTATGGAGGAGGGAACCTGCCAAAATAAAAAAATAAAATAAATGACTCGATAAATAAATAAAAATGTCGTTAAATGTAGCAAAAATAATATTAAGAATAAATGTAGCCATTAACTAATTGATAAAATTTTACATAAATTCATATTTCTGTTTTAATTTGCTTATTTATTTATCTTTGTATTAATTCCCCTATTTATTTACTATTCTGTTTAATTTAGCCTTTTATTAATATATGAAAATTATTTGTTTTAATATTTTTTTTTAAATTTTGCATTTATTTTATATTAATTTTTAACTGTATTTATTTCTTTATGCATTTATGTTGTATTTATTTTATATTTATATTTAACTGTATGTATTTATTTATTTATTTTGCATTTATATCTTTATCTTTGCATTTATTTGTTATTTATTTTATATTTATTTGTAACTGTAATTTTTTATTTATTTAATTATTTGTGCACGATTTACCTAATGCATTTCACCCTTTACTTATTTACTGTTTTGTTTAATTTTCCCTTTTATGAATATAGGTATTAATTTTCATTCATTTTAAAATTATTTTTTAATAAGTTTTTTTAAATTTATTGTTTTATTTATTTTTTCACTCTCACTGTGGTCAAGTTTTTCTTGTGACGTGCAAACAGTCGGTTTAATCAGTAAAAGTGAAATCAGGTGATCTTCATCATCATCATCAGCTCCTCTGACGCTGCAGTCACACTGAAATCTGCTTCACATTAATTTCTATGAGGAACCGGACGAGACACATTTTAGACTTTTAGACATAACGTGAGTTCAATCTGACTGAACTTTGACACATAACATCGTGAGTCTCTCTGATGTCCAGCTGGTTGGAGAAAACGTGGTGTGATTGACCATCATTCAGGAAATATTGACTGTTTATGGTGAAATATTTCAAGCAGCAGAGAAGGACGGACACTGAGAGAATCTGAGGTAAGATAAAATACAACTTTATGTATCCTGAGGGGAACTGATATGCAGCAGTTTCAGTATAAAGTAGGAGAGCAAATATAAAGAGAGCAAATAAAACTAAAAGCAAACATACATAATGCCAGAAATGAACAATGTCAATAAAAAGTCTGAAAAAAATGTAAAAAATAAATAAATAAATAAATTAAAAGTCCGAAAAATGTAAAAACAAAAAAGAGTCTGAAAATGTAAAAAAAGTAGGCTGAAAAATTAAAAAAATTAAAAAATAAATAAATAACAAAATTTCTAATGTTTTTAAAAGTCTGAAAAATGTCCGAAAAATATAAAAGAAATCTGAAAAATGTAAAAAAAAAAAGTCCGAAAAATGTCCGAAAAATATAAAAGAAAGTCTGAAAATGTAAAAAAAAAAAAAAAGTCTGAAAAATGTAAAAAAAAAAAAGAGTCTAAAAAATGTCTAATGTTTTAAAAAGTCAGAAAAATGTAAAAAAAAAAAAGAAAGTCAGAAAAATGTCAGAAAAATGTAAAAAAAAAACTGTAAAATGCCCGAAACATATAAAAAAAGTCTGAAAAATATAAAAACAAAATAAAGTCTGAAAAAAAGTCTGAAAATGTAAAAAAAAAAGTCTGAAATATGTTTAGTGTTTTAAAAAGTCTGAAAAATGTAAAAAAATAAAAAAGGCAGAAAAATGTCAGAAAAATATAAAAAAGGCAGAAAAATGCAAAATAAAAAAAGATCTGAAAAATGTCAAAACACATATCTGAAAAATGTACAAAAAAATTAAATAATCTGAAAAAAAAAAAAGTCTGAAAATGTTAAAAAAAAGTCTGAAAAATGTAAAAAAAAAAAAAAAAAAAAAGTCTAAAAATGTCTAATGTTTTAAAAAGTCCGAAAAATATAAAAAAAAGTCGGAAAGAGGTAAAAACAAAAACAAAATATTCTGAAAAAAACTCTGAAAAAGTAAAAAAAAGTCTGAAAAATATAACATATAACATAACATACCTCACACCACAGGAACATCTGGAGAAATCATCTGTAGAACCATGAAACAATCAGGACTTTATTGACGATCGTCGGGAGGAATCAGACCCAAAATCAGTTTGATTCTTGTGTAGTCTGGACCCGGCATTAAGAAATATGGGCTCTCTCTCTCGTTTCCATGACAACCTGCACATCACAGCTCACCTGTCGCTGTCTGCAGATGTTGGATGTTTTCTCTCTGCAGATGTTGGATGTTTTCTCTGTACATATGTTGGATGTTTTCTCTCTGCAGATGTTGGATGTTTTCTCTCTGCAGATGTTGGATGTTTTCTCTGTACAGATGTTGGATGTTTTCTCTGTACAGATGTTGGATGTTTTCTCTCTGCAGATGTTGGATGTTTTCTCTGTACAGATGTTGGATGTTTTCTCTCTGCAGATGTTGGATGTTTTCTCTCTGCAGATGTTGGATGTTTTCTCTGTACAGATGTTGGATGAACAGGCCCTTCGATGGTTTTTAACATCTCATTCTCGTAGTTGAAGCAGCCGATTTAGTTCATTAAATCTGAATTCTGCTCGGATCGTTTTATGGTCTTTAATTAGCAGAAGAGACGAGAAGCTCACCACCAACCCTGCTGCTGATTACAGACCTGCAGAGTGTGTATGTGTGTGTGTGTGTGTATGTGTGTGTGTGTGTGTATGTGTGTGTGTGTGTGTGTGTGTGTGTGTGACCCAGATGTTGCTTGTGGTCTCTGGACCTCGACACCACACCAATAATCTGGGTGTGTTCAGATCTGGTGTAACAGAAACTAGTTTATGATGTTTGAGGACCTCGGAGCTTGTTTCTCAGGATGTCGTTAGCCTAGCTTAGCATAAACACTGGAGACGGGGGGAAACTGCTAGCCTATCTCTGCCTCTACGTTTGTCTCACTTTTTATAATGTATGTGTGCACAAAAAGGTGTACAAATGCCACAATAAATGCTCAAGGCGTTTAGTGTGCAATAAGTATGCCTTTCTTGATTTCCGCGTGTCATTTGTACGTCGTGTTTCCTGTACTGACTTCAATGTAAATGCATCCATGTATAAATGCTACGGTGAGAGTTAGTGACGTAGAATAAGTGTATCAGTGTCTGAACTCTTCTGACCCAACTCTTCCGTCTCTCTCCTCCATCTGTTGTGTCTCTCTTCTTCCTCCATCTCGTCTGTCTTTTTCCGCAGCACGGAGGGCGTCCACCCCTGACCTCTGACCTTCACTCTGACGTGTCGATGACCAGGAAGACGACAGGAAGTGACCCTGACCTGTGTGGCTGTCAGCTTCCTGTAAGTGTCAAAACTCCACCAGCACTCGTCTGATTACAGTAAGAAGAGCTTTATCTTTACTGTTCATCAGGGTCAACAGAACAATATATAACACATTAGAGGTGTAACACAAAGCTACTCTCTGCAACCCAGTCACCAGAAAAAAATGTTGGCATTGTACGTTTCTGCAAACCAAATATGTGGAAACGTGCGATGCCACGTGGTTAACGTTGTGAAATGATTGGTTAGGTTTAGACAGCAAAACTACTCGGTTAAAGGGGAACTACGCTCATTCTCAAAATTCATGTCCTTCCTGTGGTCTAAGACGGTCTGAAAAGATTGAAAAACATGAACAACTCTCTCCCAAATCCAAAATCTGGAGCGCTAAAACTCAATCTTGTGATGTCATATATATATATAGTTTACACGGAGAGCACCCAGAGTGGTTTTGGACCCGACCTCCTCCCTACACGGCGTTCACTGCTTTTTATATTTCCTGGTTCACGATTACAGTGCATTAGTTGTCGTAGGTGTAGCTCTGAACGGTGTATGAGACCAGCCTGACTGAACACACATACTAGATGGAGTATTAACACACATGTGGACGACCTCCTGTGAGTATACGGTCATGTGGTTTACTGTAAGAGAGATGTGACTCATCATGGATGGTGGTGACATCATCCTCAGGAGGAATGCATGCAGACGTACACATATAGCCTAAAGGAGGTCTCGCACATCAGGCTTTTGTAAAGAAACGTGAATTAGTTGAATTTCCATCAAATGGTTTGGAGCGAATAAACTCCGCTAGAGGTCGGCGCTAGAGGTCGGCGGTTCTCAGACTTTTTGGGATCTCTTATAGGTGAGAACATTTTCCAAGGACCGCCTCTTAATCTTAACACTGATTAAACATCGTGCTTACTACTATTTTTACTCTTAGATTTTATTGGAACTATTTATATTCTACAACGTTTCAACCTAAATACTTTATCCATGTTTCATAGTGATTAACAGAAACACATTTCAGTTTGAATCATGTTAAGAGAAGATGAGATGATCCTTTATTAGTCCCACAGCGGGGAAATTTACACGGTTTGTTAAATACTCAATTCTGATTGGTCGATCACGGCGTTCTACGGTCTGTTATTTCTTTATAACAGACCGTTGCTATGAATAGGAGACCGTTGCTACGTATAACAGACTGTTGCTACGTATAACAGACCGTTGCTATGTAAAGCAGACCGTTGCTACGTATAACAGACCGTTGCTATGTATAACAGACCGTTGCTAGGTATAACAGACCGTTGCTATGTATAGCAGACCGTTGCTACGTATAACAGACCGTTGCTACGTATAGCAGACCGCTGATACGTATAACAAACCGTTGCTACGTATAACAGACCGTTGCTACGTATAACAGACCGTTGCTACGTATAACAGACTGTTGCTACGTATAACAGACCGTTGCTATGTAAAGCAGACCGTTGCTACGTATAACAGACCGTTGCTATGTATAACAGACCGTTGCTAGGTATAACAGACCGTTGCTATGTATAGCAGACCGTTGCTACGTATAACAGACCGTTGCTACGTATAGCAGACCGCTGATACGTATAACAAACCGTTGCTACGTATAACAGACCGTTGCTACGTATAACAGACCGTTGCTACGTATAACAGACCGTTGCTATGTATAGCAGACCGTTGCTATGTATAACAGACCGTTGCTACGTGTAACAGACCGTTGCTACATATAGCAGGCCGTTGCTATGTATAGCAGACCGTTGCTACGTATAGCAGACCGTTGCTATGTATAACAGAACGTTGCTACGTATAACAGACCGTTGCTACGTATAGCAGACCGTTGCTATGTATAACAGACCGTTGCTACGTATAGCAGACCGTTGCTATGTATAACAGAACGTTGCTACGTATAACATACCGTTGCTACATATAACAGACCGTTGCTACGTATAGCAGACCATTGCTATGTATAACAGACCGTTGCTACGTATAGCAGACCGTTGCTATGTATAACAGACCGTTGCTACGTATAATAGACCGTTGCTACATATAGCAGACCGTTGCTATGTATAACAGACCGTTGCTATGGCTCTGATGTCGGACTCTGGAGGACCATTTTTTGCATCATTATTGATTTCTTCAGTAAGTAGCCGTGTAATAAGCGGGATAATGTACAGCAAGCTGGTCATTGTTGTGAAATAAACCCCCTCAGGGCGACGCAAGAACCCTCCTGCATCGCCCTGTAGGGGTTTATTTCACAATAATGAAAATGTGATACTTCAAAGTGAGAATAAAAACATGTGAATAGAAACACAGCTAACGACTGCCAATCTGAGATAATCCCATAATAACTGATTGGTGATAATAGATCAATAACAGATGGACACACATGATGTGTGTGAGCTAACATTCCTCTCAGACATGTCAGCATGACCTCACCTTCCTGGAAACGCTCATATAACATGTTAACTGTGTGTGTGTGTGTGTGTGTGTGTGTGTGTGTGTGTGTGTGTGTGTGAGAAAGTCCAGCAGACTGTTATTGATCATCCTGTGTGTTCATGATGTCTTTATTCATGTCTACTGTTTCAGCCTGAGGGCAACACACACACACACAAACACACACACACACACACACAGCATCACGTCATCACACACAGACTAACACACCCACATTCAGTCAGTCTGACCTGCAGCAGAGTCACTCATCTATAACCACAATGATTCAACACACACCCAGTCATTGTTCCTGCTGAGTGGGGAACTGAAGGCGATCCACATAATGACATAACGACATAAACAATCACCAGAATAAATTGTTTGAAAATGTCAAAAATGAACCAAAAACATTGTGAAAAAATATCAAAATTCAACTTTAAATGTTGTGAAATGTTATTTTAAGGGTTTTATTGGAGATCATTTTTATTTAATTACAGATGTGTCGTGGTCCTGGGTTTTGGTTGTAGTTTGTTTCCTGTTTTATTTTGATAGTCACTCTCCTCTTCTGTTTGGTTTTACTTCCTGTCCGTCCCTAATTAGTTCTCACCTCCTGCTCACCTGCTCTCAGGTACCCCGTTAGTCAGTCACTATTTACACCACCGGAGTTTCTTTATTGTTTCATTTTCACTTTACAAACATGTAGTTTTATTTAGTATCACAGCAACCAGACGCAAGCAAAACATCTCGGCTGAAAAAACGCTCATAGTAAACAATAAATTAATATTTAATTTGTTTTAGGCTAACTAGAATAAATCATTAAAAAAGCATAACGTGAATAAAATGTTTTTATAAAATTATTTTTTTATGTATTTATTTATTTTTTGTAGTTATTTAATTTGTTTTTCTTGCTAAGTTCATTATCTGATTTCATATGCGTTTTCTCTCTTATTTAATTTTAGTTTTCTAGTGACTTACTTTTCTTGATTAGTCAAATTTACATTTTATTTATTTATTTATTTATTTTCTATTTATTTATTATGATGACTATTGATTGGTCTATAAAATACCCAATAAAAAAGATTTGAAAGAAAAAATCATGACATAAATAAAACAAACTTAAAAAATACTAATAAAAAGAAAAGATGAAGTGATTGTTAGTTCTAGGTGTCAGATAACTTTAAAGTAACATAAAGACATCTTTGGCTTATTTGGTGACGTAAGAACAACATGGCCGGCGTGTGAACGTGGTCATCATGTTAGATATCAGACAGCATGATTACAGCTGAAGAGCCTCCACGTGTCTCCAGTTCATCACCTCGTAAAACCACGCAGCTACCTGGTTACCACGGTTACCGCCGAGACTGAGAGTAATGACAGGGCCCGGGCCGTCGCCGTGGCAGCCAGGTGAACCGCGAGGTGATTGGCTGAGAGGATCAGACTGAGTTAAAACATTTGTCCCGTGGCTTCTAATCACAATCTGTGTGTGTGTGTTTATGATGTTTATGATGTTTATGATGTTTATGATGTTTACGATGTTTGGATGATCACAAAGCAGCTCGGCTGAGTCATAATTCTACGCTGTAAAGATCAACTCTGGTTAAAACACCATCAACCTTTAAACAGCGACGCCGGCTCAGTCTGCGATGGAGCGTTATTTAACCTCCTTCACTACCAGCTAGTCTGACATGGTTGCCATGGTTACCGATGGATTCATCAGGTTTATAGTTTACTATGATACCAGGATCTTCAGTCCAGCTTTAAAACTGAGCCGCTACAACCTGAAAAATCACAAGTTGCGTTAATGCGTTAAAGAAATTAGAGGCGTTAAAACGACTCTGCTTTAACGTGTTATTATCACGTTATCTTTAACAGCCTTAATACAACCGTCTCCGTGGAATCAGCGTGGACGGTCAGACGTGTAGAATCAGAGATCAGAGAACAGACATCAGTCTGAGTCAGACGGTTAAAGAGGTCAGACAACGACTCAACACACGACGATCTCAAGTATTTTCCATCTCAGCACTTTAATAATTCTCATCAGGCTTTTATTAGAAAACAACCTCTGATTCACTGTGAACCTCTCTCTGTCTTTCCATTCTCTCTCTCTCTATCTTTAGCTCCGGTGGATTTATTTCTGTCGTGTATTTGGAATTATTTTAATGTCAAAGATTTCCCGGTTCTCTGTTCCAGATATTTCAGTCTGGACCAAAGATCTAAAAACAAAACTATTAAGGTTATTAAACATGAATCTCTGTGTTGATCTTCATCATGTAGCTACAACCGGACCGATAGATTCATTAAACACGTTTATTACTCATGTTTATTCATTCAGATGTCATATTTAGAACCAAAGCAGCGTTCAAGATGAGCTCCAACTACAACCGTCAAATCTTTAACATTAATACATCAGTAATCTACTGATAGAATATATACAAGTACAACAGTCTAATACTTTAACTGCATTTCACTGATTATACCGACATACTTCTACTGAAGGGACTTTTACTGTAACAGAGTATTCATACAGTATGGTACTGCAGTAAATGATGTGAGTACTTCCTCTGAGAAGAGATGATGTGTATCAGTGTGTTGATGTGACCTCAAGTCAGAAAGTGAAAGCAGTTGTTGTGTGTGTGTGTGTGTGTGTTGTGTGTTTTAGAGCTGTTCTCACGACTCCCAGCGACCTCCGTCTCTTCCTCTCTCTCTATAAATGGATCGTCTGGTGGCAGTTTGGTGACCAGTCAGTCTTAAAAAGGACAGAAAGAAAAGAAAAGAGAGAGAGAGGAAAGAGTGACAAGAAAGAAGGAATGAATAATAATAATATTTTGAGAACGAGGAGGAAATAAGCTCCGTCTTTATGATGCCACGGCCGTCGTCCGGCCGGTCAGCATCCTTTACAAAAACGTTTGCAAACTCACTCTAACAGGCTCTATTGAAAAGTGTGTATGAGCCGAGTATACTTGGACTTTACTGTGTACTTGTCAGTATGAGATCAGGTTGGACGACCTCACACAATGACATCTACATACATACAGTAGATCCTCAAACTACAGGACGGGTTTGTGACTCGTTGGACTAAAAGGTCAGACATGTCTGGAGTCATCACCAGCGGAGGAATGTAACTAAGTACATTTACTCAAGTACTGTACTGTAGTACACATTTGAAGTCTTTGCCTCTATCCGACAGCTTTAGTTACCTCTCAGACTACAGTGTTCCTGACGGTGTTCTTCGCTGTCGTAGCTTCGGTCCAGCTGGCTGACTGCGTCTCTCTGGACCGTCCAGTAGGAAACATCTGGACTGTGTGTGTGTGTGTGTGTGTGTGTGTACACTCAGTGTGTCCTTGGTGTTGCAACTCTAAAATTAGACCCTGAAGACTCTGATATATTAGCTCACCTCCCAGATATGGAAACACACACATACACACACACACACACACACACACACACACACACACACACACACACACACACACCAGTCATCCCATCACTGACATCATCTGAGCGACGAGGAGAAGATGAAGGACTTTACTACCCGGTCTCACGAGAAGACATATTAATACCACGACGTTACACGGACGTCCCGCATCATGAGGATGCGTTTTCACGTTTTCACATTTTCACGTTTTCACGTTTTCACATTTTCACGTTTTCACGTTTTCACGTTTTCATGAGTCATTTCAACTCAGTCAAAATAAAACTACTTAGTTAGGTTTAGGAAAAGATCATAGTTTGGGTTAAAATAACACCAGAAGTGCTGTAACTTAAGTACGAACGTTACGAGGCAGATAAACAACGTTGACTTCTGGTTTCATACGGGACACAAAGGGAGGCCTCCTGGTGAAAGTCTGATGTTTTTTGTGCTTCTTTAATTTTTCTTTTACTTATTCATGTATTTATTTTTATTAATTAGTTTAATTTTTATTTATTTATTTATTTATTTATTTATGCATTCATTCATCCAGTCATTTTTTTTCTTTATTTATTTATTTTTGCATTTATTTATTTATTTATGCATGATTTTCCCTTTGACTTGATCTGACAATAAAATAACATCATCATCATCATTTTACCGATTGTTTTTCTTCTTTTTCACTGTAAAAAAATAAAAATAAAACATAAAAACGTTTTGCAGCAAAACAGTTATTTTAGATATTTTTCCTCAGTTGTTATAATAATAATTTATTATTATTATCATTATATTTTTTAATTATTATAATCCTCCTTTTCCTTCATTCACGTTGTTTAGTAGTTACATTATTTGTATTTTTTGTCAGTGACCTGATCTAAAGCCGTCTGATTCACATGTTGTTGTAAAGTTTATAAGTAAAGTTATTTAAATATATGTTGTTGTAAAAAGACCTTACGGAGGGAACTGATGGAGGACTCAGTGAACCCTGATCTGGATCAGCTCGTATCACTGCTGCCGCCTGCTGGTCCAAACACACAACGACACGCTGAACTCTTTAATTTAATATTTATTTAATATTTCTCCATTTCATTTATGTTTTTATTATTTATTTATTTATTTATTTAGCTGATTATTATTATTATAAGAATTTGAGTCATACATTAATAAACAGCAATATATGTGTAATAATCATAATCATAATTCCAAATACACAGAACGTCTGTTTTACTCCAGTTTTTAAAAATATTATATAAAAAAACATCCTAGCCCCGCTCACAGATCATAAATACAGAAATAAAACCATAAAACTGACTTCTATTAATGGAGTCTGAACAAACAGCAGAAGCATGTTGACTGTTAATATTATTCTTTAGAACATTATAGTTCCTGTTTATTCATCACTTCTTCTTCTTCTGTTTCAGGACTTTAATCAGTTTGGTTGTGAACACGTTGGAAGTGCGTTGGATTCGTCTGTCTGGACGTCCAGCAGGAGCTCAGTGTGGTAACAGAGCGGGAGGAGACAGACGGTGAGCTGAGCTGGTCGCTCACAAACAAACCCTCCAACTCTCAAACTGCAACAGGAAGTCAAACAGGAGGAAACTCTCTCTCATTTCACCTCAAAACACAACGCAGATACTATTCAACTGATGTACAAACACTGTTAAAGTACTAATACCACACTGTAAAACTACTCTGTTACAGTAAAAGTACTAATACCACACTGTAGGAATACTCTGTTACAGTAAAAGTACTAATACCACACTGTAAAACTACTCTGTTACAGTAAAAGTACTAATACCACACTGTAAAACTACTCTGTTACAGTAAAAGTACTAATACCACACTGTAAAACTACTCTGTTACAGTAAAAGTACTAATACCACACTGTAAAACTACTCTGTTACAGTAAAAGTACTAATACCACACTGTAAAACTACTCTGTTACAGTAAAAGTACTAATACCACACTGTAAAACTACTCTGTTGCAGTAAAAGTACTAATACCACACTGTAAAACTACTCTGTTACAGTAAAAGTACTAATACCACACTGTAAAACTACTCTGTTACAGTAAAAGTACTAATACCACACTGTTAAACTACTCTGTTACAGTAAAAGTACTAATACCACACTGTAAAACTACTCTGTTACAGTAAAAGTACTAATACCACACTGTAAAACTACTCTGTTACAGTAAAAGTACTAATACCACACTGTAAAACTACTCTGTTACAGTAAAATATGACACGTCATCTTGCTTGTTTTGTAAACATTATTATTATTTTTTAATTAAAATATATAATAAGAGGAAGTATAGATAAATATACCTTGTTAATATATTGTACAGGAAACAAACGTTGCAGCTCAGACAGACGTTCAGATTTCCGAGAACGATAAGCAGACGGTTTCCATGGTGACGAACCGTATCAGGAAATCGAGTGTGAACACGTCTGAAGATGTTCATCAGTAAACAAAACCCGCTGAATGGAGTTACAAAGACCTCATTGTGCAGCCGATACAGACGAGAGATTATTACCCTGAAACACGGAACTAATGCAAAAAGTGTGACCGACACATTTGCAGTTTTTGTGACTGCAGTCGGTATTAAAATAAGGTGCAGAGACAGAATACCTTCATGGTAGTACTGTAGGAATCAGCAGGACAAGCTTCAGTAAAGCCCAACAACACTCCACATATTAACATTAACAACATATTAACAACATATTAACATACAGCACAGTACAATCACAAATTAATCACAAATCATGACAGATATTGATCAGAAACCCTCACAGGTACTGCATTTAGCATAAAACAATATGCTCCAATCATAACATGTCAAACTGCAGCCCAACAGGCAACAACAGCTGTCAGTGTGTCAGTGTGCTGACTTGACTATGACTTGACCCAAACTGCATGTGATGATCATAAAGTGGGCATGTCTGTAAAGGGGAGACTCGTGGGTACCCATAGAACCCATTTACATTCACACATCTGTAGGTCAGAGGTCAAGGGACCCCTCTGAAAATGACCATGACAGTTATTCCTCGGTCCTTAAGTGTGACTTTGGAGCTAACAAAGCATCACATGGTTGGTACTGATGGATTCATCAGGTTTTCATACCAGTATCGGATTTTTCTTCTGCCTTTCTTTCGCACATCTTCCAGACTTTTCTTCCATTTTTTTTGACAATTTTCAGACTTTTTATTGGACGTTTCTCTGACTTTTTCGGACATTTTTGGGACTTTCTTTGGATATTTTTCAGACCTTTTTTTCAAACATTTTTCTGACTTTTTATCATATTTTTGACAATTTTCTGTCAATTTTCTGTAATTTTTCTGTAATTTTTTTCTGACATTGTTCTGACGTTTCTCTGACTTTTTCTGTCATTTTTCTGACTTTTTTTTGGACATTGTTCGGACATTTTTTTCGAAAAACATTTTGGACTCTTTTTCTGATATTTTATCAGACATTATTTTGGACAAAAACTGTCACACATTCACATATCAGCGTTATTTAACCTCCTTCATGACAAGCTAATATAACATGGTTGGTACCGATGGATTCATCAGGTTTTATAGTTTCAGATAATACCAGTACCTTCACTAGCTTTAAAACTGAGCCGCTACAATCTGAAAATTTCACCAAAGTGCACAAGTAAAACATCCAACCTATCAGCTGGTTGGGTGTCTGTTAGCTCTAGGCTACAGGACGCCGGTCTGCTTTGTCGTCGTGGTGAGTGATGTCTTCCTGTTGATTTTGATGGTGCTCATCCGCCCGTCGCTGCTCCTCTCAGCGTTTGCTCCTCCCGTTGTGGCCTGCCTGGTGCTGCACAGCCTCCTCGGGCTCAGCTGGGCCCGGAAGGCCTTGCAGAAGATGAAATAGATGAGCGGGTCCAGGCAGACGTTGAGAACCGACACCATGACGGTCAGCTCCTTCAGGTAGAAGAACGCCTGGCTCAACGAGCACCCCTTCAGGAACGTGTAGGGAAGGCGAACCAGGTGGTACGGGACGAAGCAAACGCAGAAGACGCCAACCAACACCAGCATGTTCTTGCGTGACTTGGCGAGCTTCTTGGAGCCGGAGGACGCCGGCTGCCTCTGCAGTGCCAGCGCCAGCCTGCGGGAGGTGCTGTAGTAGAAGTAGACCAGGGAGACGAGGACGAGCAGGAAGATGGCGGCGGAGCAGGCGTGGATGAACCTGTAGAACATTTTGAGCTGATGGCTGTGCAGGACCTCACAGCTCACGTCGACGGGGACGGAGGATAACGGTTGCTGGGTGACGAGCGACAGGGTGACGTAGGTGCTCATCGTGGCCAAGAGGAAAACCCAGGTCGCCGTGGAGATGATGTAGGCGGCTCGCACCGTCTGCAAGACGTGAGTTCCTATAGGATGGACGATCTTCAGATACCTGGAGAGAGACGAGAGGCGGGCGTCAGGAGAGGAATCATAAACACTGTGGCTGTCATAAACCCACGATTATGGTCAACACATTCTCACCCCCAACTCGCCAAATACCGCCGCTTGGTCAGAGCCCTTCGGCATCAGAGACCGACACACGGAGGTACCCCACTTATGTTACTTTTGGACGGACCGGGGACAGCGTGTCAATATATGCTCGTTACGTTACGTTGTGACTCCCAGGACTGACGATACTAACGACTCACATGACTCCCAGGACTGACGATACTAACGACTCAAGTGACTCCCAGGACTGACGATACTAACGACTCACATGACTCCCGGGACTGATGATACTAACGACTCACGTGACTCCCGGGACTGATGATACTAACGACTCACGTGACTCCCAGGACTGACGATACTAACGACTCACATGACTCCCAGGACTGACGATACTAACGACTCACGTGACTCCCAGGACTGACGATACTAACGACTCACATGACTCCCGGGACTGACGATACTAACAACTCGCACTGAGGACAGTCTGCCCCGGTTGAAAGTCACACCGGGAGCAGGGGGCCCTCCCACGGTGTGGCGAGGTCCGGACGGGGAGCGCTGTAAAGCTGCGGCCGCGAGCCACCTTCGCCCCGAGCCTTTCCAAGCCGACCTAGAGCCGGTCGCGACGCACCGCCTCGTATGCGGGACTCCCCAGCTTGCCGTGTGTCGCTCACACCCTCCAGCTGGCTGTTAACGAGGGTCTTTTGGCACAGAGAAGTACTCGTATCGGTACTCGGTATCAGCAGAGTACCCAAATGTAAATACTAGTACTCGGTCTGAAAGAAAGGGGTATCGGTGCATCTCTAATTACAGATATCTGAAACCTCGTTATGACTAGTCAGAGTTGTTTTCATGACGTTGCTCATCAAGGCTTCCCACTGGTCCAACAAAGCATCTGATCAGAGTCAGCAGGAGCTTTTGCT
Source organism: Sebastes umbrosus (assembly GCF_015220745.1). Taxonomy (NCBI): domain Eukaryota; kingdom Metazoa; phylum Chordata; class Actinopteri; order Perciformes; family Sebastidae; genus Sebastes; species Sebastes umbrosus. The sequence goes on from NC_051275.1 coordinate 34,989,444, forward strand.
AACTTGGATAGTCTCTTTCTAACCGTAGTGAGGTAGACAACGAGCTACACAACCTCATTTTAATCACAACGAGCCTTTAGTCCTCCGAGCTGGACACGTAACGTCGGTCTCTGCGTGCAGCCGGCTGTGAGACGAGTGGTTCAGAGACCGCTGTGGATCAGATAATTAGAATATGACATGAAATAGAAGAAGAACTCATCATCGAGGAGTCTGTGGCCAACGAGAGCTTTGTTCACTAGAGTTGTAGTAGAAATTGTTTTGTAGATTTATTGTCTCCGGACACACTTTATAAACCCATACGGCTGCAGTGCAGTGCAACGTCTTCTCACCTCGTAACAACTCTAATTCTAGATATCTGTAATTACATTCTGACTATCTGTAACTCCAGGTAGAGATATCTACAACGTCATTTTGACTAGTCGAAATTTAATTTTAGATATGTGTGCCTGTCTGCATTTCCTTTATGTAATGTTTGTAATGAATGCCAGTGCTGTCTTTTTAATTTTTAATATTTCTTTTTACCCCCTACCCCTCTCCCTCGAGAGACTTTGTAAATAAGAATTTGTCGTTAATTGACTTGCCTGGTTAAATTAAGGGTAAAAAATAAATAAGCTGTCCTCATGTTCCTCTGAACTCAAACATTAATTATTGTTTATCTTCTCTGAGAAACTCTGACAGCTACTGACTGTCTGGCAGCTTTATCAGTGTTACAGAACCACATCCTGATGCTTTTTAAGCATAAATCTCACATCCGCCTAACGACACGAAAACCAGCCCAGTGTAGCTTCTGAGGTAACATATTTATAGTCAGAGTTCTTATCTTGTTTCACATCTTCATAACAGAACGGAAAGTCTGAGCTATTAAACTCGTCACTGTCATTAACTCAAAGCTTTAACTCTGTAGTTGCTGCAGGTTGTGAGTGTTTTCCGATTACACTGCTTTATTGTCTGAAATGTTAATTCAGTTCTCATTGTTAAAATGAGGAAGCAAAAAAATCTTCAATGTGCAAAGAAAAAAGCTGATTTTCTTCTTGATAACCAACCAGCCAGCCTTTCTAGTCTTTATGCTAAGCTAAGTTAACCAGCTGCTGGCTGTAGCTTCATATTTAGTGTACAGATTGTGATATTAATCTGACAGTTATACTCTCAGCAAGAAAGGGTTACACTTTATAATAACCTTCATTTATAAATGGTAAATTGATTATTAATTAACATTTATAGCGTTACTAATAATGAGTTAAACATTATTAATTATCATTTCATTGTTTGTTAACAGTGAAATAACTATTAACTAAGTAAAGGATAATGTACAGCGAGCCGGTCGTTATTGGGAAATAAACCCAGACAGGGCGACGCTGTTTATTTCACAACAATGACCCGCTAGCTGTACATAGCAACGGTCTGTTATACATAGCAACGGAGCAATGGTCTGTTATATGTAGCAACGGTCTGCTATACGTAGCAACGGTCTGTTATACGTAGCAACGGTCTGTTATACGTAACAACGGTCTGTTATACGTTACAACGGTCTGTTATACATAGCAATGGTCTGTTATACATAGCAACGGAGCAACGGTCTGTTATACATAGCAAGGGTCTGTTATACGTAGCAACGGTCTGTTATACGTAGTAACAGTGTGTTATACATAGCAACGGTCTGTTATACTTAGCAACGGTCTGTTATACATAGGTCTGTTATACGTAGCAACGGCCTGTTATACGTAGCAACGGTCTGCTATAAAGAAATAACAGACCAAGCCATGATTGACCAATCAGAATCGAGTATTCAACAAAGCCGTGTAATATGTTTAATTAGCTATTAATTTACCATTTATAAATGATGGTTATTATATATATTTTTACCCAAGAAAGAGTTGAGCTTTTCCTTTTAACATTTTTTGGGGCTCGTTGCGGGATCGCTGAAACTGCGACAACGTCACAACGAACGTCTCCGAACCTGAAACCAGCCGATAACCAGCTGCTCTACCTTCCCCTCAACGCCACGCTGCCGTCCAGCCCAGTCCTACCTGTTAGCGGCGATGAAACCCATGAACAGGATGCTTGCGTACATGTTCAGATAGAAGGCGGAGGCGCCAAAGTTGCAGTAGAGGCGGCGGACGGCGACGGAGCTGCTGGCGTAGTTGGCGATTCGGAGCGGTAGACAGAGGCTGATCAGGAAGTCAGCGGCCGCCAGGTTCTTCATGTAGACGGTCACGCTGCTGGACGCCGGCTGCTGAGCTCCACAGAAGTAAACCTTCAGGGTGAAGCCGTTCAGGAGCAAACCCACCTGGAGACGAGACGGGAACGTTTAGGATCTGTGCAAATAAAATCATTCTTTAGAGAACGAGACTCACCAGAAACATCAGAGTGTAGACCAGCAGGAAGCAAACGTGGGCCGACTTGTCGACGTGATCGCAGTGACTCGTACTGCTGCCGTTCGTCAGGTTGAGCACTGAGGACCGGTTGGAGAACGGGAGTTCACTCATGTTTCTGGAAGAGAGCTGAACCCAGAAGAATGATGTGTTGGATAATGGTTCAAACATCATTTATCTGCATTCAGGAACTGGCTTGTGCTGAGAGGGAAGTGACAGATCACCACAGCAGCAGCAGCAGCCGAACAAACCTCAAAAACACGTATTCTAAAACACACCTCAGGTAGCCAGGACATCTAAATCTGACACGTGGTCGCCAGAGTCACGTGATTAACCACGACCCAGATTCACAAGCTGGTCCAAAGCTGGTCTGAAGGCTGCTAACTGGAGCTGCTCTCAATCTAAAACCACCCACATCTGCACAGTCGTTTATTTAGAAAAATAACAATCAGATATAAGAATGTGATGGAGCTACAAACAAGTAAACACATAAATAAAAACATTTCTTATTATTACAAATAATAAAAAGAAGAAATCTAAAAAAAAATAATAATAAAGGAAATGACTGAAAATAAAAACAATTAAAAGTCTAAACTTTAAAAAAAAAAGAAATCAACAAAATAAAACAAAACACAAAGTTTAGTGTAGAAAGTTTGTGTTTTTTGTGTACGAACAATAAAAATGTTCAAGAAAATCTGCAACACTGAGCAGATAAAACAGTAAGGAACAGACTGTCACAAAGACTGCCTCAGTCACGTTTTCCAGATTGTTATCAGGCTATTAAATAGGCGTTATCAGTAACTATAAGCCCCATAGATGTGACTAATAACGCTTATTTAATAGCCTCGGTTGTGTTTTCACAGTGCATTTACTGAAGGAACGTACTTAAGAACACATTTGAGGTACTTTACTTGAGTACTACTACTTTGTACTTCTACTTCATTTCAGTAGTGTTTTGAATTCAGGACTATTACTTGTAGTGGAGTATTTTCACAGTGTGGTATTAGTACTTTTACTGAAGTAATTATTAACTACATGAAGCTGATAATACTTGTGTACTTTTAATGCTGATACTTTAACCACGCGAAGGTAAGAATACTTGTGTACTTTTACTGCTGATACTTTAACTACATGAAGCTAAGAATACTTGTGTACTTTTACTGCTGATAATTTACATGAGACTGATAATACCAGGTTACATTTACTACTGATACTTTAACTACATGAGGCTGATAATACCTTTACTTGAGTATTTTTACATTGTTGTATTAACATATTAATGTAAGTACTTCTTCCACGTTAATGTTTGTAACCACAGCAGATAAACAGACTCCGTTAACCAACACTAATAAATACACATTTTCCGTCTATAATAACTCATATTTGTGACTGTAGTTTACAGTATTACAGCTCATACATATAACAAAGGTGTACTATTACTGCAGTAGAAGTACAGAGAACAGAGTTACCTGCAGTACTCACCTGTCTGTGTGACTCTCTGAACAATCTGACTTCCTTCTGGTTAGCGAGAGGGAGGAAGACTGATGTGGTTCTGATGTTCAGCATATAGGTAGTGTGTGTGTGTGTGTGTGTGTGTGTTACCACCACTCGTTTACATGTCATTAACACACACACATGCATGCACACACACACACGCACACACACACGCACACACACACACACACAGACACACACACACACACACACACACACACGCACACACGCACACACACGCAGACACACACACACACACACACACACACACACACACACACTCACGCACACTCACACATACACACACACGCACACACACACACACACACAGACACACACAAACACACGCGCACACACACACACACACACACACACACACACACACAGACACACACATACACACACACACACACACGCGCACACACACAGACACACACACAGCTTTTTTATTAAAGCATTTATAATCATGTATTAACACTCTCTGATGGTCACTGTCAGTGTTACACCTCTGGTTTATATATAGTAACACACTGTGACCACTGGAGGGCAGTGTGTATATTATACTATATTATATTATATTATATTTTATTAAATTATATTATATTGTATTTTTTTTATTGTATCATATTATACTATATTTTATTTTATTATATCATATCATATTGTATTATATTATAGTTTATTATATTATATTATACTTTATTATATTATATTATACTATACTATATTATATTTTATTATATTATATTATATCATATATATTTTATTTTACTATATTTTATAATATATTTAAATATATTATATTATATAATATTATATGATATTATATTATATGATATTATATTATATTGTATTTTATTATAGTTTATTTTATTCTATTATATTTTATAATATATTTAATTACACAATATTATATTATATTTTATAATATATTGAATTATATTATATCATATTATATTATATTCCTATATTTGACCAGCTGCACTATTTTATGTTTTAAATTCCCCTTCTTACTTGTGTGATTTTATATTTATTTTATAGCAGCATTAGAGCAGCCTGAGAACAAAAAATATTGCCAACGGCTGCTTCTATGAAATTATTGTGCATATGACAAATAACTTTTATATTAACATCTACTATACAAAAAACTGTTGTTTTGTCTCACTGCATATTACTGTGTGATTTTATTTGATGAGCTGTGTGCTCCGTCTCAAACGTATATAAATATTAAAGTTATTATAATCAGAGAGAAGAGAGTGAGTAATGTGACCTCAGAGCCACAGAAACCAGATCAGCTGAATTTACTGAGAAGTGGACGGTTGCCGTGGTAACGCCGGAGGAGAATTGAACTCACCAGCCGTCTCTGGTCCCGTGAGTTCGATGCCCAGCGATTGCATCCACTTTCACTTCCACATCACCGCTTCCTGTTCTCTCCTTCACGCTGGTGACTCATCAATAAACACAACTGAGACTGTCAATCATTATTTAATATCTATACTTTAATATATATATACTGATATTTATATACAATTATACAAGTCTGCATTTACACAGGATCACATCTCTATCCTTGATTCCTCTCCTCGTCTCCTCTCCTCGTCTCCTCTCCTTGTACCCTCTTTTCTTCTCTCCTTGTCTCCTCTCCCTGTGTCCTGTCCTTATCTCAACTCCTCTCTTGTTTCCTCTCTTTTTCTCCTCTCTCTGTCCTCTCCTTGTGTCTTTCCTTATCTCCTCTCCTCTCTTGCCTCCTCTCCTTGTCTCTTCTCCCTGTGTTGTCTACTTGTCTCATCTACTTGTCTCCTCTCCTTGTCCCCTCTACTTGTCTCTTCTCTTGTCTCTTCTCTTTGTCTCCTCTCCCTGTATCCTGTCATTGTCTCCTTTCCTTATCTCTTCTCCTCTCTCTTTTTGTCTCCTCTCCTTTTCTCTTCTCTTGTCTCTTCTCCCTGTGTCCTCTCTTGCCTCCTCCCCTTTTCTCCTATCCTTTTGTCCTCTCCTTGTTTCCTCTCCTTGTCTCCTCTCTTGTCTACTTTCCTCTCTTGTCTCCTCTATTTGTGCCTTCTCCTTCCCGACAGTTTCCTCAGCAGTGACTCTATTGTCTCCTCTCTTGTCTCCTCTCCTTATCTCCCCTCCTCCTCTCCGCTCCTTGTCCCCTCTCCTCCTAAATGTGGCTCAGACTCTGGCCGGTCAGCGACCTCCTCCTGTCTCTCCTCTCTTGTCTCCTCTCCTCTCCCCGTCTCTTCTCCCTGTCCCCTCTCTTGTCTCCTCTCCTTGTCCCCTCTCCTCCTAAATGTGGCTCAGACTCTGGCCGGTGGTCAGCGACCTCCTCCTGTCTCTCCTCTCTTGTCTCCTCTGTCCTCTCCTCTTCTCCTCTCTTGTCCCCTCTCCTTGTCTCCTCTCCTTGTCTCCTCTCCTTGTCTGCTCTCCTCTTAAATGTGGCTCAGACTCTGGCCGGTGGTCAGCGACCTCCTCCTGTCTCTCCTCTCTTGTCTCCTCTGTCCTCTCCTCGTCTCCTCTCTTGTCTCCTCTGTCCTCTCCTTGTCTCCTCTCCTTGTCTACTTGTCTCCTCTCCTTGTCCCCTCTCCTCCTAAATGTGGCTCAGACTCTGGCCGGTGGTCAGCGACCTCCTCCGGTCTCTTCTCGACAGTTTCCTCAGCAGCGACTCTCTGAAGGTTCGGCACATCAGGAAGTAGATGATGGGGTCGAGGCAGACGTTGAGCGCCGACAGGAAGAGCGTCCCCTCCTTCAGCTGGAACAACAGGAAGCGGGCGTCCGGGCTGAAGCCCGACTCCGGCATCTGGCTCAGAGTGTACGGCACGCGGCAGACGTGGTACGGCACGAAGCAGACGAAGAACACCGCCAGGATGCTGAAGATGCTGCGGTTCGACTTCCGGCAGACGTCGCTGTTGTCGCGGCGCACGCGGCGGTAGGACTGGTAGACGCGGCAGGCGATGGAGGCGTAGCAGTAGGCGAGGACCAGCAGGGTCACCCAGAACAGGCCGACGCTGAGGAGCGTGGACACCCGGTGCCACTGCATGCCCAGCGGCGTCTTCAGCTGCATGCAGTGCCGCGAGCTCTCCTCGTCGGCCGGCCGGCTGGTCAGCACCACGTTGGGCAGGACGCAGACGAGGAGGAAGCTCCAGGTGAGGAGCGCCAGCACCCGGGCGAAGCCGACGCTCTGCAGGACATGCAGCGAGGACACGCCGCCCAACCGGGACCTGCAGGAGGATGAGGAGGAGGAGGAGGAGGAGGTGTGTCTGACGATCTTAACGTAGCGCTCGAGGCTGATGAGCCCCATGAAGAGGATCCCCACGTACATGGACGAGTAGAAGAGCACGGCGGTGTAGCGGCAGGTGACCACGTGGAGGCGCCAGCCGCCCAGACCCAGCTGAGCCGCCAGCCTGAAGGGGAAGGTGGTCAGCATGAGGAGGTCGGCCACCACCATGTTCTTCAGGTAGACCACCAGGCCCGAGTCACTGGGCACCCTGAAGAAGATCCAGGCGGCCACGCCATTCAGGGACGCCCCGACCACGCAGATCACCAAGTAGAGCGGCGGGAGCACCTGCTGGGTGAAGATGCTGCTGAAGTCTGATTGGTTGCCGGGGAGACGGGTGGCGTTGAGGTGTTCCATCACTGGAAACACACAAACAACACAGTTTAAACATAACGAACAGTAGATGTCACAGTAGAAGTACGTTTCTCTGTCAGGAGAACTCTTAATAAGTCTCTTTTACATTTAACAAAGGCCGTGTCGGTGTGTTAACTCCCCACAGAAGCCTTTTATGTTCATAAACTGAACACACAGCGCTGTGTTTACACGGGGACACGTGCACAAATAAAAAGCGTCTTGAACTCCTGTTTGTCCTGCTGTTCACACACACTTCCCTCCTCCCACCACCGATTCATCCCGGTCCAACACACACTGTGGTCCTCCTCCATCAAACGGCTATAAAAACAGTCCGCGCTGACACCAGGACGCCTTCTGTTTTCCTGTTCTGATTCTTTTATTTTTAGCCCTCGTCTTGTATCGACCCGAGTCTCGTCTCGAACCTGTGACTTCTGCTGTCGCCAAATGATTGTTTCCCCGAGTTGATCTGTACAGAAGTTCAACTTTTAAACACTAAAGCGATCACACGCCGGCTTCTGCTTCTCACTTGGAAACGGTCAATATCAAGTTAATAACTTTAAAAATATCATGATTCTGACTTCCTGTGTTTATGTTATATATTTTTTAATATTATATATTATATATATATTTTGATTTTAAAGTCATAAATTTACGAAAATAAAATGAAGATATTCTGAGTTTAATGGGACACATTTACGAGAAGAAAATCACAAATTTACATCACATTTTAACTCACAAATTTATAATAATAATAATAATAAATTCAACTTATAAAGCACTTTTAAAGAACTCAAAGACGCTTATGAGATTTTAAAGTCATTAATTTATGAGGAAAAAACTCAGATATTCTGAGATTAATGTGGCACATTTACGAGAAAAAACTGACAAATTTATGACACATTTTAAAGCCAGAAATTTACGAGAAAAAACTCACGTATTCTCTGAGATTAAAGAGGCAAATTTACGAGAAAAAACTCACAAATTTGCGAGATTTTAAAGTCATACATTTATGAGAAAAAAACTCAATTTTTATCAATTAATTAATGGTAAAACATAATAATAATAATAAAATAATACATTTATTTTTGCTACATTTAATATCATATTTATTTATCGAGTCATTTATTTATTTATTTATCTTTTATTTAATTAATTGATAAAAATGTAACATCATTTGATATTTTTGTTATAATTTGTTTCTTTATTTATTCATAATTAATTAATTAATTCCCTTATTTATTTACTCTTCTGTTTAATTTTTATCTTTTATTTATTTATGTATTTATCTGTATTATTTATTTATTTTACATTTATTTCGTTTACATTTATTTTCAATATAATTTTTTTTTACATTTAATGACATATTTATTTATTGAGTCATTATATATTTATTTATTCTTTACTTTGGCATGTGCCATCCTCCATACATGGGGTCATTATAATATCCTGGCGAGCAGGAAGGAGATCAGGACATTTAATTATCTCATACATCTAGAACAAACTGTCATTTTTCTCCTACACAGATTTTTGTTTTAGCGATTCCTCTAAGCTGACTCATACTTTATTGGCTGGTAATTTGGATGACGCAAACGAACAAGATGCTGATCAGCAGCAACAACTTCTGCTTTCCGCCTTCTAGATGACCTGGCGCAGGAAGTGATGCAACGATCCTCTTCGCTAGAAGAGCTGAACGTTCAGAGGAAGCGTGTTTCTAGATTGTGTGCAACGATTAGAGCTGAAAATAGGGTGGTTTCATCAACTCAGCTCACAGTGAAAAAACAGACGTAGTAGAAAAGGATGTTAGTGATCAACTCGTTATCAGTCAACTCACACAACGAGGGAAAACATCTGGATAAACTCATGTTCCAGATGTTTGTCTCTCTGCCTGTCCACCTGTGTACTGTGAGCTTCATGTATTCAACACCAGTGATTCACAATCAGAAAGAAAAGATGTTTGAGTAGTTTACAACTGTCTGTTGATAATAATGAAATGACAGCTTAATAATTACCTGTAAATGGTGCTAATATTAAAAATAATCATGAACCCGTCAGTCATGAAGGTCACAGGGTTTATTACAGAACCGGCTCATGTTGTTAACCAGCGTCTAAAATACTATTTGGAACATCTTTTATTAGTCACATTGATCGTTTTATTGATCAGCTTCAGTGTTGTTGAAATCACAACTTAAACAGATACCAGTACTTCTACTTTATAGCCACCATAATGTCATAAAGTTGTATTTATACGGTACACATTTATTCAGAGAGGCAGACATAATGAAATTATATTTCACTGTTTATTTGATTTTTAATTAAATTTTATTTTATTTATTTTTTATTCATTTCAATATATATTTTGTGGGAGAAACCTGAGCACCAGGAGAATCCCCTTATTGATATATGATGGATTGACTTCTTTTTTTAAACACTCTAATTACCTCAAAATATATAAAAAAAATATTTGGAGGTAATTTAGAGTGTCCAGTTAGACTCATGCATAATTAGGAATTGTGGGAGAAACCTGAGCACCAGGAGAATCCCCCTACTGATATATGATAGATTGACATTTTTTTGAATACTCTAAATTACCTAAAAATATATTAAAAAGATATTTGGAGGTAATTTAGAGTGTCCAGTTAGCCTCATGCATAACTAGGAATTCTGGGGAAACCTGAGCACCAGGAGAAAACCCACGCAGACACAGGGAGAATATACAAACTCCCCACAGCCGGACAGGTGGAGGTGTCTCTGTGAGGCTGCAGTGCTAATCACTAATCACTGAAGAGGGATGTAGGGGTGGAGGGACGGTGATGACGTAGAGGATGAGGGGGAGGTTGAGAGAGGAAGGTGAGGGTGGAGGGAAGACGGGAAGGCGAAGGGGGGAGGAAGAGGGATCTGCTGGTATCCAACCTGAGCTGCAGCCTCCTCTACCTGACTGTTGCCGTCACGCTTCAGGAAGAACCTGCGCATCCAGCGAAAACAACCTTTCTTCTTCTCTTTCTTCTCCACCCCCTCCCGCTCCGTCTCTTCCTTTTTCATCTTCTGTAATGTTGTCTCTCGATCCTCGGTCCTCCTGCGAGAAAAGACTCCTCTCATCTTCTTCTTCATTTTCAGGCAGATGTCCTCCAGGAGCTTCTTCTCAACCTCCATGTGTTGGACTGTGGTCTCCAGGCTCTGTTCTCTGTCCGTCAGGTCCTTGTTGACGTCCTCCAACTGACTGACCTTAGTCTTCCAGATCTGGTCTTTTTCTGTCAGGACCTTTGTGACATTGTCCTCCAGAGCCTTGTATTTGGCCTGCCAGGCGTCCTCTCTCTGTCGGAGTTCATCTGCAGAGCTCAACAGCTCGGTTCTGGTCTCCACGAGCTTTTCATTGAGACTCTTCTTCTCCTGGAAGAGACCAAAGATCACAGCGTCCTTATCGCGCTGCTCCTGCTGGAGACCAAAGATCACAGCGTCCTTATCATGCTGCTCCTGCTGGAGATCAAGGATCACAGCGTCCTTATCGCGCTGCTCCTGCTGGAGATCAAGGATCACAGCGTCCTTATCATGCTGCTCCTGCTGGAGATCAAGGATCACAGCGTCCTTATCATGCTGCTCCTGCTGGAGATCAAGGATCACAGCGTCCTTATCGTGCTGCTCCTGCTGGAGATCAAGGATCACAGCGTCCTTATCATGCTGCTCCTGCTGGAGATCAAGGATCACAGCGTCCTTATCGCGCTGCTCCTGCTGGAGATCAAGGATCACAGCGTCCTTATCATGCTGCTCCTGCTGGAGATCAAGGATCACAGCGTCCTTATCATGCTGCTCCTGCTGGAGATCAAGGATCACAGCGTCCTTATCGCGCTGCTCCTGCTGGAGATCAAGGATCACAGCGTCCTTATCGCGCTGCTCCTGCTGGAGATCAAGGATCACAGCGTCCTTATCGTGCTGCTCCTGCTGGAGATCAAGGATCACAGCGTCCTTATCATGCTGCTCCTGCTGGAGATCAAGGATCACAGCGTCCTTATGATGCTGCTCCTGGCTAAGATCAAGGATCACAGCGTCCTTATCGCGCTGCTCCTGCTGGAGATCAAGGATCACAGCGTCCTTATCATGCTGCTCCTGCTGGAGATCAAGGATCACAGCGTCCTTATCGTGCTGCTCCTGCTGGAGATCAAGGATCACAGCGTCCTTATGATGCTGCTCCTGGCGGAGACCAAGGATTACAGCGTCCTTATCGCAAATGTGCCACGTCAAATGGTTCACTCTGATCTGGAGTTGAGTCTGCTCCCAGCCTCGTTGCTTCTCAGCAAGGTCCAAAGTAAAGTTGTCCTGCAGTTCCTTCTGCTGGGCTTCCAACATTTGGACTATTCTTTCCCAGCGCTGGTCTTTCTCTGACAGCAACTTGGCGATCTCCTTCAGAGCGTCGTTTTCTTCCTTGAAGGCTTTCAGTTGTTTGGTGAACAGCTCCGAAGAGCTCAGTAACAATGATGCTTGATCCATGGAGATGTAAATAATGTAGTCACCCTACAGTCGACTGTCAACGTTAAACTGTTTAACCAGAACGGTAAATTAACCTGAATGTTAAATTAACCTGGATGTTAAATTAACCTGAATGTTAAATTAACCTGAATGTTAAATCAGCTTGTCAACAACTGTCTGGTTCACTAATCTTCTCCTATAAGTAAAATTTTAGATTAAAGCCAAACTCAGCATCACAGGAATCACAGCCGATTCCAGAACATCACATTGTGATGTCATGAGACAGTTTAGAATACAGCCTTACCTGTGATGTCATCACATTCTCATGTCATCATGTCATGAGAATGTGATGACATCACAATGTGATGACATGACGGGTAAGGCTGTATTCTAAACCTCATACTATACTAGTAGTATGTACTGATTTGGCCAGAATGTAGCATGTAGTACGCAGTATGGAAATCTACAATATGCCAAAAATACCTGGATGTCGTACTGAAAACACTGTTACAGTAAAAGTTACAGTAAGTATTGTAACAGTGTGGTATTAGTACTTTTACTGCAGTAATGGATCTGAATACTTACTAAATACGGCATCATTGAGGCTCTCAGGATAATATATATACTATATATATATATATATATATATAATTTCATCATGTATTATTTTTTCATAAATAATAAAATCATCCTTTTTTCTTCTCTCCTCCTCTCGTTCCTCTCTCCTCCGCTTTATATACAGTATATATATATAAATGCATATAAATTATATAAATATTCCTACATGTTAAGTCTAAATCTCTTTGTTTCCTGACTCAAAATAGGTCATAGACCCCTAAAAAGTGTTCCCGACAAAACATCCTGACATGTATTTATATATTTTTTATTTTTTTATGTTTATTTTTTTAATTGAATTGTATTTTTCCGCGTTATTATTATTATTATTATTATTATTCCCAAAGCACAACAAACCAAACAGAAAACTGTAGTGTGTTTTCTCTTTTAGTTAGTTAGTTAGTTAGTTAGTTAGTTAGTTAGTTAATTAGTTAGTGAGTTAGTTAGTTAGTTAGTTAGTTAGTGAGTTAGTGAGTTAATTAGTTAGTTAGTTAGTTAGTTAGTTAGTGAGTTAGTGAGTTAATTAGTTAGTTAGTTAGTTAGTTAGTTAGTTAGTTAGTTAGTTAGTTAGTTAGTTAGTTAGTTAGTTAGTTAGTTAGTGAGTTAGTGAGTTAATTAGTTAGTTAGTTAGTTAGTTAGTTAGTTAGTTAGTTAGTTAGTTAGTTAGTTAGTTAGTTAGTTAGTTAGTTAGTGAGTTAATTAGTTAATTAGTTAGTTAGTTAGTTAGTGAGTTAGTGAGTTAGTGAGTTAGTGAGTTAGTGAGTTAATTAGTTAGTTAGTTAGTTAGTTAGTTAGTTAGTTAGTGAGTTAGTGAGTTAATTAGTTAGTTAGTTAGTTAGTTAGTTAGTTAGTTAGTTAGTTAGTTAGTTAATTGGTGAACTCATCAGTCCCTAACTGATATAATTAGTCCAAAAATGTAAAAACAAATTCTATACATTTTAATATATTATGTAGTTAATGTTTCTTCCTGTATTGATAGTAGTTTGTAATAGATATTATAGTAGTTATATACTATATTCATGAGAAAAATATTAAGAAATATTAGTATTTATATGTTATATATATTTTACAGGGCAGTCGATAACAAATTTGCTCAACTTGCGATTTAGTCCGGCCGCTATT
>NC_051275.1:35008132-35023132 GCF_015220745.1 Sebastes umbrosus
TGGTGGTAAAATGTCTCTGATGAATATGAGGACATTTACTCATTTCATTTATTCATATCCATTTTTTATGAGTTTTATTTCTACATGTATTTATGTTGTTTCCACATTTAAATAAATGCAGAAAAAATATCTTACTAAATTAATACATAAGTATATATATATATATATATAGAGAGAGAGAGAGAGAGAGAGAGAGAGAGAGAGAGAGAGAGAGAGAGTATGTAAAGTTAAAGTGACAATATCTGTAAGATAAGTACAGAAATTAGTAATATATATATATATATATATATATATATATATATATATAAATAGATAATTAGAAGTAAAACAAAATAAGAATATAATAAAAAAAATATATTTTATTTTTATTTATTTATCTAATTGATATTTTTTTTTATTAATCATGCTTGTTTATTTATTTAATTCATATTTATTTCATATTTATTTCAGGTTGCCTTTTTGTTTCAGTCCACTAAACTAATAAATGTGGAAACAAGTAAATATTATTATTATTATAACTACTACTACTACTACTAATGATAATAATAATAATAATAATAATAATAATAATAATAATAATAATAACAATAACAATAACAATAACAATAATAATAATGATAATAATCACAATTATAATTATAACAATAATAATAATAACAATGATAATAATAATTATGATAATAATAATAATAATAATAGTATTATTATTAATAATAATAATAATAATAATAACCATTTTTTTTTATTAATAATAACATTTAAAACACGTAAAATAAACATACAGTATCAAGTCACAGTATACAACATACACGTAAATAAGTAGAGATAAAACTAGTAGTCCAGTTCCAGTCTCATACTCCGGTCCGGGGTTTCTCCCTCACCTTGCCTCCCTGATCTGATCTGATCTGATCCTGATCCAGAGATCCAGTCCGGGGTTCACCGCTCAGCCGCCGCCTCACGACAGGAAGTTGGGATGAAAACAAGAACTATACCGGAAACAGAACTGATCCTCAGAATGGAGTAAAACATAAACACAGAGATAGTTATATAGTTATATAGTTATATAGTTATATAGTTATATAGTTATATATATACAGATATAGTGGTTGTTTCTGAGCCGTCAGAGGATGATGAACACGGCGAGGAGCGGAGACATCATCCACCTGAATGTCGGCGGGAAGAGGTGAGGAGGAAAGAGATGCTGATGATGTTGGAGCTGTTAGAGGAGAGATAACCGGGCTAACTGTAGCTAGCTGCTTTCCTGTGTGGTATTAGTACTTGTACCACCACAGTAGATGCATAAACCTTCCCAGGAGCAGACAGTCTCCTGGTTGTGTAATGTTGAGCCCCCCCGCTTCCATTATCGGACAGAGTGCCTCCTGCACATTATTCCATTCTGAAGATGACTTTACACGAGGACAAAACACTATTTGGAATATCATCAAACATATAAACGTGTTTATCTAATATGTGTGAGAATTAAATACAGTATATACGGCTAGCTTCACGTAGTAGCCACCTTTGTTTCATCTGATTCCATTATCGGACACGTCACCAGAGTTCAGACTTCACTCAAGTTAAAGTACTAATACCACACTGAGAATACTCCACTACAAGTTAAAGTACTAATACCACACTGAGAATACTCCACTACAAGTTAAAGTACTAATACCACACTGAGAATACTCCACTACAAGTTAAAGTACTAATACCACACTGAGAATACTCCACTACAAGTTAAAGTACTAATACCACACTGAGAATACTCCACTACAAGTTAAAGTACTAATACCACACTGAGAATACTCCACTACAAGTTAAAGTACTAATACCACACTGAGAATACTCCACTACAAGTTAAAGTACTAATACCACACTGAGAATACTCCACTACAAGTTAAAGTACTAATACCACACTGAGAATACTCCACTACAAGTTAAAGTACTAATACCACACTGAAAATACTCCACTACAAGTTAAAGTACTAATACCACACTGAGAATACTCCACTACAAGTTAAAGTACTAATACCACACTGAGAATACTCCACTACAAGTTAAAGTACTAATACCACACTGAGAATACTCCACTACAAGTTAAAGTACTAATACCACACTGAGAATACTCCACTACAAGTTAAAGTACTAATACCACACTGAGAATACTCCACTACAAGTTAAAGTACTAATACCACACTGAGAATACTCCACTACAAGTTAAAGTACTAATACCACACTGAGAATACTCCACTACAAGTTAAAGTACTAATACCACACTGAAAATACTCCACTATAAAGTACTGCATTCAATACCTTCCTGAAGTAAAAGTACTAGGTTTAAGTACTATATAAATACTGTGAAAGTATCAAAACGCTAAACCCGTGTAGAAATACACATTCAGAAACTCAGCTTTTGAAACAAGCTGTCAGGAATTCTGTAACTATACAATACTTGTAAACATTCTAAATGTGACCTAGTTTAATTCCAGTGTATGTGAATGACATCAGCTGACAGGAAGTAAACATGGACCCAAACTGTTGCCTAGCAACGCAATTCCACTGAATGTAGTAAGGAGCTGAAGTTAAAGTGATTATGGATATTTTTGCACGTCCTCAGTTAAAAACGATACGTTAACAACAATATAATAAATCTGTAGAAGAAGAAGAGTTAATAAAGTAATGTTGTTGGTTTGTTTACAGGTTCAGCACCTCCCGACAGACGCTGACGTGGGTTCCTGACTCCTTTTTCTCCAGGTGGGTGAGAAACACATGTTAACTAATGCAGCCAATACCAAACTCCATTCAACACTTTGGCAATTTGATGTTGCCTTGACTACAGGCACCAGTGAATTAAAGAGCTACGATAGTCCATCATCTCTGTACAGAGAGCAGAAACCACAGACTGTCTACGGTAGAAACAACAACGTCTCTAGATGACGTCATGTTGAGTGTTGATGGAGCAGCTGCATAGCCTGGCTCTGATCCATCCAGACTCCATTCAGAAAACAAGCATTTTAAAAGTTGTCTGCTTGTCATCATAGTAACAGACCTGACAAAGCATGAATTCAGACTTTTTACTAATCAGCATCATTATGTAGTTATTTCAGCATCATTTTGATCTGTTTATTGACATTAAATCACAGTTTATTTTGGGTTCATACCGCAGTAGAGACGTGTGGCCACTAGATACAGTCAGTGTGATGATGCTGTATGTGAATACAGCTCGCCGCCGGGTGACGTTATGAACCCAGACACGACGGCGTTTGGTTTTCTGACACATCTGGGACTTCACCAACATGTACAAAGCAGCTACAGTGGTTATTTCTTCCATGATTGATGGAGGAAAGAAAAGTTGTTGGTATCTATGGAGACAAACTTCTCCTCCTCTCCAACTTGTGCGAGTAAAGCGAGGCGAAAATTTGCTTCACGCTTGGTCTATATGCCACATTAAAGGTATGTGTGGTTGTCTGTAAACGAAGCAACTCCAGGTGGAGTCGAGTCTGGTGTTCTCAAGAAGATGTTCCTCTGTTGAAGGCAGCTGCCGGTGTATCTGATCAGTAACAGCTGGATGTTTTGTGTTTCAGTCTTCTGAGCGGTCGGATCTCAACTCTGAAGGATGAAACTGGAGCGGTGAGTAGAGCCGCTCTGTTGAACATCATCATCTGTGTTCACACCGGTGTGGTAATAACCGTATGATCTCTGTCACCGTAGATCTTCATCGACAGAGACCCCTCTCTGTTCGCCACCATCCTCAACTTCCTGCGGACCAAAGAGCTGTACCCCCGCTCCATCAACGTGCACATGCTCATGCACGAGGCCGAGTTCTACGGCATCACGCCGCTGGGTGAGACGCACAGAGTCGTGAAGCGACTGAGAGACAGTAGAAACCGGCTGTGTGGCAGTGAAGGATTTTTAACACTTAATTAGAGTCTGTCGTCTAGTCGACTTCACAATGTGTTCTTGTCTTGAATAATGAAAAATAGACTTATAATGATATAAGAGAAGAAAGTTTCCAAACAAGCCGCCATGTTGGTTCCGGTTTGGAAGCTGGGAGCAGCAGCCCACGAGGGAAAGCGTTCGTCCAATCCGGTGTCTAGTGGCAGCCAATCAAGCGTCCAATGCTGGGAAGCGAGGCGATCCCTCACGATACAAAACGCCACTGTGGACATGTACCATTTCTGTCGGGACGTCGTGAGGCGTCCCAGATGTGTCGTCGGTTGTCGTCTAATTAGACACTCTACACGAAAATAAAACGACTGGTTGTCTCTCATGAAACTCATCTATCGTTCCCGATCAGAGCCGACACCCTCCGACGGCGGTGTCGGGCTGTAATCAGGCCGATATCACGTAGTCTGAACCGGTCGTAACACTCAAACGATTTTGTTGACTGATCGATTAGTTGATTTAATAAAGAAATCTGTCAGTTTCTCCACAAAAAAAATCACACAAAAGCACCACTTTAAATCTGGTATTTACCGGAGATGTGCTCACAAGGTCACAACTATATTGGATGTAGTTAATGTTTAACTGTGTGCTGTCGTGTTCTAATGAAAGAACTGTTTGTGTTTTGTTAACAGTGCGGAAGCTGCAGCTGTGTGACGAGCTGGACCGATCCTCCTGTGGAAACGTGCTGTTCAACGGCTACCTGCCTCCACCAGGTACACCACCCGGTCATCACAGCACACCTCATCCACACCTCATAAACTATATGATTTTATATATATATATATATATATATATATATATATGCATACTAGGGCTGGGACGATACACCTACTTCCTGATCAGTATTGTGATTCGATATTTAGATTTAGATTTTGATTGTTGTTAACTTCTTTAACAATAGTAAAATCTCTCAAACTATTGTACCTGACCTGTAAAGTTTATATGTGAACCTTAAATGAATCAGTTATTTTCTAGACTGGATGATACTTCCATTTATTGATCCGTTTTTCGGCTGCTTAGCCAGGTCGTTGTCATGTTTATTGATCAATGATTCACATTATTAGGAATTATTGTTAAATACTGCTGCAAAAAATGTGATATAAATGTCAATAAATTCATCCACTAAATAATAATCAAAATATTATAATAATGAATAAATAATAATAATCATTTAAAAAAGTAAATAATTCTGGTTTTCATTATGATTCTTTATACTTATGCTGGTGAAACGTGTATTAAATGTCATTCTATGTGGTGTTAAATAATCTTAGAATATTTATATTTAACGTTGTAGAAACCCTTAGTTTCCATGGCAACTGAGGTCTGACTTATTTAAGCTTTTCTGGAAAAACAAACCCGGTCCGTCTCCTGAACTGAGACGCATCTTATACCGTGTGCTCACTTCCTGTCCCATGTCGTCATCCCAGTGTACCCGGCGAAGCGCCGCAACCGTCACAGCGTGGCGGGATCGCAGTTCATGGCGGGCCGAGTCGCGCCTGCAGAGAGAGCGCCGGTCAGACGCAGCAACACCATGCCCCCCAACCTGGGGAACTCTGGGATACTGGGCAGGGCCAGCACGGAGGAGAGGACGCCGGGAGGTAACCACACACACACAACGGTGGTTATTAAGGGACGGGTTGAGACCAGTACAGTGTTATCTAATGTGTGTGTGTGTGTGTGTAGGTCAGTTATCAGATACCGGCCTGGTTCGGATCATCTGTGGTCATCACAACTGGATCGCTGTGGCCTACGCACAGTTTGTCGTCTGCTACAGGTAAACGCTTCACTACAGAAACACTGACTCTAAAGGGTTAAACTCAGAGATATTAAGTATTAATATACAGTATTAAAATACAGATTCATTAACTAACTACCATACAGGGATAGATGTGGTGTTTTGAAGTGGGTTAGACACTATTTAGAACGTTTTCACCTCTTAACGTCGCCGTCAGACGGCCCTTTCTGACGGGGAACTGAAGCCGTTATCTAAGCTGTCTTCAAAGCCACCAGACTCCATTGAAAACCTGGTAATTTGACCTCTCAGAACACGGGAGCTGCTTCTCTACCGCTGCCTCCATCGGTTAGTTTGTTTGTGTTATTGTGTGTTTTAAACTCACATATTGTGTGAGGTAAAATCAATGTTTTTTTAGTGGAGTCTGGTGGCTTTGAAGAGAGCGTAGTTCCCCGTCAGAAAGGGCGGTCTGACAGCGAGGTAAAGCGGTGAAAATATTCTAAATATAGCGTACATTTAAACTGACTGATGTTTTTAAGGTGTCTAAAATGCGTTTAGCTGCTGCCCCCGTCCACAGCTGTACGTTGCTTTGCTTACAGCTGTTATTTCAATATGTTTTAATTAGCTTCTCTATTTATTTACCTGTTTATTAATTCCCCTAGATCATATCATATAATTTAATCTTCCACTTCATTTTCCCTTTTATTTATTTATTTATTATTTATTTATTTATTTGATCAACATTAAAAAATATCTATTTTTGCATGTTTTATGCATTTGAACATGTACAGATTCCTTATTAAATTGCAGAAATAAATAAATACATACCAGTTAATGATGAATAAATACAGATAAAAATAAATTTAAAATAAATACAAAATAAATACAAAAATAAATATATATATTTAAAAGTGAATTAAATTAAATGTTAATAAGAATAAAGAAAGAAAAAGAGAAAATTTAATAGAAGAGTAGAAAGGGGAATTAATACACAGGTAAATAAATAAAGAATACTTATATCACATTTTATTAATCAATTATTGCCTACATTTATTTTTTATATTATTTTTGGTACATTTAATGGCACATTAATTAATTTATTTGGCAGGTTCCATCCTCCATACTAACCAGGACCATAGTGCTGTTACATATATTTAGATTTATTCTTTTAATTTAAATGTTATTTATTTCTGTTATTCTCTTCTACTTCTTTATCAACATCGTCTGTCTCTCTCTCAGGGTGAAGGAGTCCACTGGGTGGCAGCAGGTCTTCACCTCTCCTCGTCTGGATTGGGTGATCGACAGAGTGGCGCTTAACGCCAAGGTGATGGCCGGCTCGCTGGGAGACAACGACAAGATGGTGGCCGTCGCCTCGGGGACGGAGATCATCCTCTGGGCCATCTGCCCCGACGGCAACGGGAACGAAATCGGTACGACTTTCCTCTCAGTAATCAAATTCTTCATCAGGAGAAATGATCATTTTAACAACCTTTATGTTTCCCAAAACCTTCGTAACTTCAGATGAAATGAAAGGAGAGCCTTCCAGCTGTTGGTAGGAGAATAAACACATCTCAATAATCTGCAGGAGGAGACGGGATCGTCTCAGATTGTGAGACGCTGGTTTGCGTCACATCACATCTTCCCCCGTTCGCTCAGTCCTTCCTGGTTGTGTTGATGTTTAAAAGTCTAATAAAGATTTAAAGGCACCCAGAAGAATGACCTGAAACACGGAGGCTTCAGAGTTAAAGGAAGAACACCTGGGTTAGAAGAGATCTCATTTATATATACACTGATTTATCTGGTGGAGCGTCCCTAGAGCAGACTGGTTTATTCCACATAACCTCGACGTCTTTGACTTTACAATTTCCCTGAAGGATAAACACCTTGTGTCTGACATCGTCTCTCTCCTCCTGCAGGCGTCTTCAGTCTCAACGTGCCGGTGGAGGCCCTCTTCTTTGTTGGTAACCAGCTGATCGCCACCAGCCACACGGGGAAGGTCGGGGTTTGGAACGCCGTCACCAAACACTGGCAGGTCGGAGGAGACATCTGACTCACATCATTATTATTATATTGAGCAGTCCATAAACATGTTTAAATTTACTCCATAAACTTGTATTTAAAACGGAAGACAGCCAATCAGAGTGAGGCGTTGTCATGACAGCAGTCGTAGGAGGGGGGGTGGGGGGGGGATTTCCTCTTACTTTTGCTAATCGGCCTAAAGCATTAATCACTGGTGGATCCAGAAAACGCTAAACAATCCCTCGGTGTGTTGATGGGTACTCAGGTAAACGAGTTACAGTCGACTTCCTCCACTGAGCTCACTTCTTAAATGTCATGTAGATGAGACAGCAGGTTGGTCATCAGGTCGGGGATTAGAGAAGCCAGTGAATGTTTTTTTAATATTCTTGAGTCATGTCATGGAGACGAGCCGAGCCAGAGCCCTCGCTGCTGAGAGGAAGCCTCCACAGGCTGCACAGGCTCTCATCCGGGCGCTGCCGGCAGGCTCCAAACTTTATTACATTTATTTAGTTTTATGATTCAAGATTCAAGATGTTTATTGGCACGTCGGTTGTACAGGTACAAACGTGTGAAATACTTTTTTCTGGGAAGCTCCATTAAAATAATAAATTATATTACATTTACATTACAATTATAAAAGGAAATACTTTATACAAGGGCATATTAATTATTATTATTATTTTATTATTTTATATTATTTTATATTTTATTTTATATTATTTTTTAATTATTATAATATTATTATTATATTATTTTTATATTATTTTTTTATTATTATAATATTATTATTATTATTATGTTCTCTCTGTGTGTGTTTGAGCTCAGTTTCTGCAGCGTCAGTGTTGGTAAACCAAACTATATAAAATGAGGAAGATCGGCAGCTTCTAGTTTTTCAGTAATCACGATTGTCACAATTGTAATAAATTGCTTGGAGCAGGTGCCGGTTTGATATATGCCTATTTCACCGTGGGGGCTCCGATGAGAAGCAATGATGACATGAACGCAGAGTATGCTGAACAACTATTCACTGAGGTTGAGCTTAGGATATGGTTTCTGAATACAAGCATTAAAACAGAGAGGAAATTAAATATACAGCCAATAGTGTGATAACACATATTAATCATGCTGTCAATGAACATTACCGTCACTATAGGCGGGTCACTTTGAGTCATCTCTAACAGAATGTAAAGACATGATTCCCTTCAATGCAATTTAACAACACACTGCAATACAAACCAGTTGTGTGGTCAAAGGTGCAAAGAAACTTACTTCTCTCATGCACGCATACCATGACTCGACTGAAAATGAAACTGCTACAGCGCCTGCAACACGACTAAGGACCCAGAGAAGACCCAGCAGCGTTATAGGCTGCCCTAACTCTGCCTGACTGGGGAATTTAGTACATTTATTGTGTGATGTTCTCCGTCCTCAGAATCAGGACGTGGTTCCCATCAGCAGCTACGACACCGCCGGCTCCTTCCTCATCCTCGGCTGCAACAACGGATCCATCTACTACATCGGTAAGTCACACGCACGCACATACACACACGCACACACACACACACACACAGGCACACACACACCTGCTGGTAATCTGTGTGTGAACCACTACAGGTGTGTTTGAACAGTTTGTTTGTTTATCAGATGTGCAGAAGTTTCCTCTGAGGATGAAGGATAACGACCTGCTGGTGACGGAGCTGTACAGAGACCCGACTGAAGACGCCATCACTGCCCTCAGTGTCTACCTCACTCCCAAAACCAGTACGGAACTACAATACATCTATAATACTTCTGATACTACTGCTAGTACTACTGATACTGATACTACTGCTAGTACTATTGATACTGGGTGTCACACTACAGTACTTTAGAACTTGTTAAGTTGAACCTGAACCGTTGTGGTTGTGTGATCAGGTGACAGCGGGAACTGGATCGAGATTGCGTACGGGACCAGCTCCGGGAGCGTCCGAGTCATCGTTCAGCATCCGGAGACGGTCGGCTCGGGACCGCAGCTCTTCCAGACCTTCTCCGTGCACCGCAGCCCCGTCACCAAGATCATGCTGTCAGAGAAACACCTCATCTCAGGTACGAGTCTGAGAGACGCCTCGTTTCGTCCGTCGGCGTCCGTCCACTTTGTTTCGTCACGTTGCCGTGTTTCTGAAGTTGTTGGTGTCTGTCGTCCGTCAGTTTGTGCCGACAACAACCACGTGCGGACATGGACGGTGACGCGGTTCAGAGGGATGATCTCCACCCAGCCGGGATCAACGCCGCTCACCTCCTTCAAGGTCCTCAGCCTGGACGACGTGGACGGACACGGAGGCTGCAGCGCCGGGACAGAGATAGGTAATGCAAACGGCCACGGGGGTTAAAGGTCAAAGCTCAAGTTTGTCTCATGGTATCGTCCGAGATTGTGAAAAAGTTCCTGTTAAGGTTAGTTTAGGTGGAGGTCAAAGGGGTCAAAGGTCACAGGGGTCAGGTGAGTGTTTTGTGGTTTCAGGTCCGTACGGAGAGAGAGACGACCAGCAGGTGTTCATCCAGAGAGTCGTACCGGACACCGATAAACTCTACGTCAGGCTGTCGTCCAACGGGAAGAGGTGAGAGAGTGTGTGTGTCTGATGGCGAGGTAAAGAGGCTGTGGACTTTCTGATCTGAACTAACGTGGCGTCCACAGCAGTACATCGCTTAGCTTCCTGCCGGGGAAACGATAACTGCGTCTCCAAACTGGGAGCACGCCGACCGCCATCTAAGTTACTGTATTAATACACTGACTATGAGGATGTATATATATATATGTACTATACATGTAGCAGCGTCATCATGCAGAAACCTACGTCAGGTCACCATGTTTTTAAAAGTAAATCTAAAGAGAGCAGGAGAGGATGAACAGATGTTAAACCAGATGTTGGCTGTGTGTGTATCAGGGTGTGTGAGGTGCGTTCGGTGGACGGCACCTCCATCACGGCCTTCATGGTCCACGAGTGCGAGGGCTCGAGTCGCATCGGCTCTCGGCCCCGCCGCTACCTGTTCAGCGGCCACGGCAACGGCAGCATCCAGATGTGGGACCTGACCACCGCCATGGAGATCGCCGGCAAGGTCGACATCAGAGGTGAGACTCCGACATGTTTGTTTTTTTATTGCGAGCTCTGTGATTGGTCATTGAGTGATGTGGGCTCTCATTGGTTGTCTGGCAGCGCTGGGCGGGCCGACGGAGGAGGAGCTGCTGGAGCTGTTGGACCAGTGTGACCTGGCTCTGACCAGAACACCTGACAGCACACCGAGAGCCTCCACCTGCAGGTACACACCTGCAGCTACCGTGTTCAAGCACTCTGTGTGTTTTAGCTGTTGTTGTTGTTGTTGTTGTTGTTGAGTCATGTGACTTCCTGTCCCTGCAGCCTCCACTCTCAGCTCAGCGACGTCTTCAGGATGGAGCGTCTCCACTCTGCGGCGGGAGGACGAGGAGCCGGAGCGTCGGGTTCGTCCGCTTCGCTGTGCGGCAGCCTCCCCCGACAGGCTCCGCCTCCCGTGTCCCTCGCCAAACCTTCCCGAGACTCCACCCTCTCCGGCCCGCAGCCCCTCGCCATCCCCGCCTACGCCCACAACTCCAGCCCCCGCCCCCTCAGACACGTGGACCGAGACAGAGAGTGGGGGTCTGTGCGCCGGGGGAGCTTCGTGGAGCGCTGCCAGGAGCTCGCCAAGGGTTCAGAGGCGGCAGCGGGCTCTGGGTTTGGTGTCCCGGCGGGGTCAGAGGGCGTCAGGCGGAGCTTAGCGGTGTGCACCGAGTTGGAGGCCAGATTCGGCCTCAGGACCCCGACCACCTTCTCTGTGTCGCCCGGTGCACGCCACTCCCCAGGGACACCTTCATCCCTGTCGTCGTCATCATCGCCGTTATCCTCATCGTCGTTGCACCGCAGGGCCACGCCCACTCCCCCGACAAGCCCCGCCCCCGCAGCCGTGAGCCCGACCCGGTCTCAGGCACCCACCTCACCTCGCCGCAGCGCTTCGACGTCTCCTGCTGATCTCCCAGCTTCCCCTGTGAGCCCGGCAATTCCGGAGAGCCCTGCGGACGCCAGCGCCGCCGCCGCCGCCCCGCCGATCAGCCCCAAACCACACATGAACGAGACCAGCTTCTGATTGGCTGTTCAGACTGAGGCTATGCAGAGTCATGAATGAGACCAGCTTCTGATTGGCTGTTCAGACTGAGGCTATGCAGAGTCATGAATGAGACCAGCTTCTGATTGGCTGTTCAACAGATGAGTGGAGAACTTCCTGTCACAGCAGACAGATGTTTGGATTTCTGTCTCAACAGTTTGAGTGACTAGCCAATCAGCCGTCAAATAGAGCACTGTCGCCATAGTTACCGCACGCTGGTTGGTCGTTTCCGGTCGTGTCTAGAAGGTAACCCACAAGTTGTGAAACTCTACCGAGATGGTTACGGTCAGGATTAATCGTCGGGGCAGCGAGTCTTTTGTGGGTTACTTTCTTGTTTCCTGGCTCCAACATCAGGACTAACTAACTGAAACAGCAGTTTCTAATTCTAATTAATATATATTAATATATTTATATATAGATATTAGGGCTGTCAATAGATTAAAATATTTAATCATGATTAATCGCACATTTTTTTATCTGTTCTAAATGTACCTTAAAGGGAGATTAGTCCAGTATTTAATCCTCTCATCAACATGGGAGTGGGCAAATATGCTGCTTTATGCAAATGTATGTATATATTTATTATTATAAATCAATTAACAACACAGATCAATGACAGATATTGATCCAGAAACCCTCACAGGTACTGCATTTAGCATAAAACAATATGCTCCAATCATAACATGGCAAACTGCAGCCCAACAGGCAACAACAGCTGTCAGTGTGTCAGTGTGCTGACTTGACTATGACTTGCCCCAAACTGCATGTGATGATCATAAAGTGGGCATGTCTGTAAAGGGGAGACTCGTGGGTACCCATAGAACCCATTTACATTCACTGATCTGGAGGTCAGAGGTCAAGGGACCCCTTTGAACATGGACATGACAGTTTTTCCTTGCCAACATTTAGCGTAACTTTGGAGCGTTATTTAACCTCCTTCATGACCAGCTAGTCTGACATGGTTGGTACCGATGGATCCATCAGGTTTTATAGTTTCATATGATACCAGTATCTTCATTCTAGCTTTAAACCTTAAAATCACAAGTTGCGTTAAAGAAATTAGTGGTGTTAAGACAAATTTGCGTTAACGCGTTATTAACGTGTTCACTTTGACAGCCCTAATATATATATATGTATAAATAAATATATATATATATATATAAAGTAAGTCCACCGTCATTATATTATCTGTATATGTGTGAGAGTGTAAAGATCGACAGGTTAGCGACACTTAACCGAGGTGGAGACCAAAGCAGAGCTGAAAGAACATTGGACTCATCATGTCAGTGAATGTAGATTTAACTGCATTAACTTTATCTTTGTTTTTGTAGCTTTTTATAACCAACAAAGAAACAGAAAGTTGAATGTTTAGTTCCTTTCAGCAGGGGAATCTTTTCTAACCGGGAGCTTTTTGTATATCTGCAGTCTGACGAGTCTGTTTAAAGAAACTAAAGTTTGTACAGAAGCTTTATTTTTTTAATTTGTGTGGTTAGTTCAGCAGCTGACTGTAAACTCACTCTGTGACGAACAGAAACGACGGAGCCGAACCTGAACGCCTCACCGTCACAGCCAATCAGGTTCCAGCTCTGTAACACGTGATATCTGACTAAAGAATAACAACACTTTATTTAACGGCTCCATATTTTACTAATAATTTACTGTGAAGAACTTTGTTTTATGGAACTAATAACAGTAAAATATTATTATTTGTATTGTGTATATGTTTCTGTATTTTTGTTCAGTTTGACTTTAAGCCTCTCTGCTGCAGTTAATAGACATTAATTACTCAGTATATTTACTCAAGTACTGCAACTTTGAGGTACTTTAGTATTTCTATTTTCTGTGACACCTCAGAGGGAAACAAATTTTACTTCACTACATTCATCTGACTGTTTTAGGTAATTTACAGATTATTAATATAAAATATAATCAACTAATAAATGATGATGTTATTATTTTATTATTATAAATTAATTAAAAGTAGCTCCACCTTTACCAACACATTAATGTATCAATAATTATTATACAGTAATATAATACATATTATTGTGCATAATAAGTACTTAAGTATATTATGATGCTGATACTTTTGTACTTTTAAGTAACATGTTGCCTGCAGGACTTTTACTTGTAATAGAGTATTTTTACTCTGTGGTATAACTACTTTTAATTAAGTACAATATCAGTAAAGTAATAATATATAAGTAGCAAGTTTTGTAGAAACTTCAATGAACTTTAATGAATTAATCATTTTTAAATCCATCTGTCAATTTTCTCTTCCAGGTTGTGTTTATTCAGTTAATTATATAATTAGGAATTATGGTTTAATCTTTTGGAAAGTACTGAAAATAAATGTGATATAATAATAATTCGTTCTAGGCCATATCGTCCGTACTGGTTTATTTTCATATTTGATAGTGAAACAGGTATTAAAAAAGTTAAATTTAACTTTAGGAATTAGTTTCATTTTACTGGAAAACCAGAAAACTTCAGAGGAAATGATCAGGACTAAATGGACCCGTAAAATGAAGTGTTTGCTGTTCTTTAATGTGATGTGTTATAAATCTCCTCTAACTGGTGTTGAACTGGTTTACATCACTGGTGTGGACGTCTCCTGTCTTATTGTTGAGAGTGACCTCAGAGTTTCTTTAATCGTGTTTTCTTTCAGCATTAAACCTTCATTTTGTTCCTTTTTTAATATTTGTTGTCCGGTCTGTGATGTTCAGGTTTAAAATCATTATTTTTTCTTTGAAATTAAAAGACGACATTGATAATTTAGTTTGTTTTAATGCTGCAAATAACAGTTTATTGTTAACTGACTGTTGTTTTCTCTATAAAGTTTTTTATATGAAACTCAAATGTCTTGAAATAATTTTTTTGCCTGGCCAGCAGTCAAATAAAATATATTTATTTATATACATAGAAGCAGAAACAAAACAATATTCTGGTATTTTTTCATGAAAAATGACAAAACAATTATTTGATTATTAAAATAGTTGCAGATTAATTAATCAATTACTGTTAAAAATTAATGTAGGACTGGAATTTGTGTTTTTTATTTCCAAATAAAAACTTTTGTAATGAATAATAACATTACATTGAACAATTATAAATGTAAAACAGTAATCCTGCTTGTGCTATTTCCAAGTCATTCA
>NC_051275.1:35025632-35040632 GCF_015220745.1 Sebastes umbrosus
CACTTTATATTTTAACTCTATATCTGCTGAAAAGAGACTGGACCCTGGTTGACATCAGAGGTTGGGTTCAATAAGCAGTGGTGACAATAATACTTCAAATATTCACTCACACATGGATACAACTGACATTGAAGTTTTAAACTGCTGACCCCATATTACATATAATTAACAACTTATACTTAGTTTTTTTAATTTATATTTTTTAATTTATTTATTATTATTATTTTTAATTTACCTATTTTTCTGGGGGTTTTTGGTCCTTATTTATATTATATTTATTTATTTTTTTCTTGTTTTTGTTTTTGTTTGGTATATGTTTAATTTATGTTGCTATCGGACATAATTCATTTATATGTATAATGTAATTGTTTATGAAATTAACTCTGCTTATTTAATGGTGCAGTAATATTGTTATAGGGATGGGGGGGGGGGTATAATTTGTTTATACAATTATTTATTGGATTTTGTACAGAATACCAATAAAAAGACTCTGAGCAAAAACATATTCACTCACACAAACCTTCTGAACTCTTGTAAAGTTTGGAGAAAAAGGTTATAGCTATAAATTATATTAAAGTTATAGTCTCCAACAAGACCCCTTTATTTCCCTCAATCAGGTCCACCTGAAGACAGCATGTTATATATTATACATATTAATATTCAAGATAACATAAAAGCATTAGACACCCTGTGTAAAGGTCAGTGACAAAGTGTTTAGACAAACTTCATGTTAAAGGTATAAATGTATTATAAATATAACAATCCTGCTATCAGGATGTGTTTATGATGTGTTTGTTCATCAATACATATTATAATATGGTGTAAATATACTCTATATGTGTTATTTAAATCAAATATTACATTGTCCCACTTTAGGAAATATAGTTTAGAAAAGCTGGACAGGATGAATTATGTAATAATAATAATGTTTATTTATAAGGCGGGGGGGGGGGGGCTGCATCGCTGTTAAAATTGAGTTGAGTTATGAGTTTATTTCTAATTTTTGCAGGTTGTTGTTTTTAAGTCTATGCATTATTGGTTATTCAGTAATTACCCATAATGCATTGTGTGGTAAGCAATGGTTCTATGCAGGTTCAGGTTCAATGTGTTGGCTTCTAATAGACCCTCTGACTGCTACGGTTGTTTGTGTATCGCTGTATATATATATATATATATATATATATATATAAATGAAAACATTTTAATAGTTTAACATTTCAACTTTGCAACATTTTTCTGACCATTTTATTGTCTTACATTTTTTTTTTAACATTTTTCTGACTTTTTAAAAAATATATTTTACTGCATTTTTCGGGCATTTTTCAGACTATTTTATCAAATTTTTCAGACTCTTTTGGACATTTTTTGGACATTTTTCAGAGTTTTTCAGCAGCAGATTCATGAAATTTTAACTGTGCATTTAATTATGCTTTTTTGCATAACATATATGATAATATAGGCTATTTACTGTCTTTCTAATAAGCCTTTCAGATGTTACAGGGTGTGGATTTAATGTATTGGCTTCATATCAGAATATATTCCAGATGTCTGAAATGCAAAAAATGTCCCACATTAGACTAATTCACCTTATTTATCTTGTTTTATATAACTGCTAAATTATTTTAAAAATAACCGTTTAATGAATTATACAATCAGTTGATGGTCAGTATTAAAACATAATTCACTCATATTGACGCACACACATCTACACATGTGTGTGTGTGTGTAGACAGAGAGATGGATGGATAGCTGGACAGGAAACACCTGAGCTGCAGGTGTTGCTCGTATTTCACTGCAGCTGTTCAGTGAAGGTGATGCAGGTGGTCGCTGGTCCCAGTTCAAACCCAGTTCACACAACGAGACTCAGAGTCCACAGAGTCCACGGCCGGGTTAGCAGTTATTCATCCCGGTACTGGCGGCGCTGGAGATGAAGAGTCAGAGGATCATTACAGTCGGTGGGATTCATCCTCTGGGGATCACGAACATCTGTCGTCAGTCGTTGTTGAGATGTTTCAGTCCAGACAGACGGACAGATGTTATCAACCTGAAGACAAGCTGGTCGCTGACACAGTCTACCATCCAGCTGTTCTCTACCTGTGTGTGTGTGTGTGTGTGTGTGTGTGTGTGTGCGTGTGACACTATAAAGCATCTGACCAATCAGCATCTGTCAGGTGTGTCCGACTGCAGACGCCTCAGGAATGTGTGAAATTCTCTCTCTGATGTGTGTGTGTGTGTGTGTGTGTGTGTGTGTGTGTGTGTATGTGTGTGTAGCCTCAAGTGCAAGTCTGACTGACGGTCAAGTGATGGATGCAAAGTCAACACACACACACACACACACACGCACGCACACACACCCTAATCCTAAACCCTGTGAACTGACTGACTGGGTTTATAAACTGTGTGTGTGTGTGTGTGTGTGTGTGTGTAAACAGCAGGTTTGTGTGAGTGTGTGAAAAGAGGAAAAAGTCCTTCTAGACTTCAAAGTTAAAGTTAAACTGTTAGACCGTTAACACTCGTTGTTTTTGGTGTCGTTGTGAGGACCGGCTCTGCTCAGGAGACTCAGACATGTTGGACGTTTAAAGGCCTTGTGACCTCTTGACCTTTTGACCTCAGGTAACTTAAGGTCCTAATGCACCAAGCTGACGGTCCACCATCGTACAGTTTGGGGACGTCGTTGAGCGTCCGTCAGTCTGCTCGTGTCGGAGGTGTATCTTTATATATTTATTTTTATTAATTTTAAAATGTATTTATTTATTTTTTGCATTCATTTTTTCAATTTATTTTTGCATTTATTAGGTATTTATTTATCTATTAATGCACTTATTTTTTATTTATGCATTTATTCTTTCTTTCTTTCTTTTTTTCTTTTTTCTTTATTTATTTTTAAATGTATATTTATTCATGCATTTTTTTTTATGCATTTATTCTTATTTATTTTTTTTAAATGTATTTATTTATTTTGCACTTATTTTTAAGTTTTTCTGTCTGGAGGATCAGCTGAAGATGAAAAGTGTTCATTGTTCCTGGAGGAAGAAGAAGAAAGGATAAAGTTGTATTTGAAGATGAAGGTGTTGTTGAGCGTGTAGGCGAACACAGACGACGTTCTGTTACTCCAGAACGTTCTGCTGACGCTTCACAGAGACTTCAGAGAGCAGAACAAGAGAACATCTGTGAACTCAGTCAGACCTGATCTGAAGAGGTTCCTTCATTTAAAGGACCAGAGCGCTTTAGATCTTCAGTCTGTCAACTAAAATACTCAAAAACACGTCTTTTCATGCTACTTTATACCTCTACTCTACAACGTCTCACAGGGAACTATTGTACTTTTACTGCACTACATTTATCTGACTGCTAAATACAACAATATACAAGTCCAGATGAAACATTCAGTCCGAGGGCTGGATTGCAATACTGCGCTAGCCTTTTTGCGTGTCATTTTTACGCCACGCGTAAAGGGGAAACATCATATTTGGGCTTAAAGTAAGTAAACTAAGTAAAATACGTTCGGAAACAACTACGGAAAACACGTCACAAACGTCAATAAAAACACGTGACAAACGTTTAGACAGCAAACGTTGGAGCGTTATTTAGCCTCCTTCCTGACAAACTATCTGGAGGTCAGAGGTCAAGGGACCCTTTTGAATGTGACAGTTTTTCCTCGCCAAAATTTAGTGTAAGTTTGGAGTGTTATTTAACCTCCTTCACGACCAGCTAGTCTGACATGGTTGGTACCGATGGATCCATCAGGTTTTATAGTTTATATGATACCAGTATCTTCACTCTAGCTTTAACACTCAGCCGCTACAACCTAAAAAATCACAAGTTGCATTAATGTGTTAAAGAAATTAGTGGCGTTAAAACGAATTTGCGTTATTAACGTGTTATTATCACGTTAACTTTGACAGCCCGATATTATCATATGTGTATTATTAACATGATATTAATACCTGTGTATTGCGACACCCATAATTCCTTAATTAGAGCATATAAATGATATAAACGTACACACTCAGGGTGCTCTATATATAATAAATAGGGAGTGATTTCATACTCAGACTCTGACCAGACTGTCTGTGTGTATACTGGTTCAATACTGTGTGTGTGTGTGTGTGTGTGTTAATGGTAAAGCTCTGTTTAGACGCACTCATCTGCACACACACACACACACACACACACACACACACACACACAGGTCTTGGTGGGGCCTCCTCTGCTGCTACAATACATCCAGTACTCTGTGAGTAATGATTAAATCCTCTGCAGAGAAGCTGTGTCCACATTTAAAACACACTCTCCTCCCTCTCCATCCATCCATCCATCCATCCATCCATCCATCCATCCATCCTCTGGTTGGGTCTCAACAACATTTAATCCAGTTCAGAGTCTTCACACCAGTTTAAACACTGTTTATACTCCATCTATAGGTGATCTGATAGTTTTATGATGTCATAAACGTGATGATGCTGATTGGTTCGTCTTTTCAAACGAGGTGAAACTCTCCTCAAACAAACCTGTTGGCACATTCAGCTCACACTTCCTGTTACACACAGCTGTGAAGTCACTTTGATGACGTGGAGTGGGGGGGTGGTTTGACCCAGTGTTGATCTTTTCCCAGAAGGCCGATGGGCTGACAAACACACATTTTAACATGTTCAGAACAACAACAAACAGCTGTTTAATAAGAGAATGTGAGAGGAGCAGTGTGGAGGACGGAACCTGCCAAAATAAAAAAAATAATTAATAAATAAATAAATGACTTGATATATAAATAAATATGTCATTACATGTAGCAAAAATAATATTAAAAATAAATGAAGCCATAATTGATCAAATGTGACATAAATTGATATTTCTGTTTTAATTTGCTTCTTTATTTATCTTCGTATTAATTCCCTAAATTCTTTACTCTTCTGTTTAATTTTCCCTTTTATTTATTTATGTATTTATTTTTATTAATTTTGATTTTTTTTATTCATTCATTTGTTTTTGCATTTATTTATTCATTTGTTTTTGTATTTATTTATTTATTCATTCATTTTCTCACTTATTTTGTTATTTTATTTTATATTTATTTTTAAATGTATATTTATGTATTTATGCATTTATTTATTCATGTATTTATTTTTATACATTTTTACATTTATTTATTTATTTTTGCACTTATTTTTTATTTATTTAAAAAAATATATTTATTTATTTATGTTTTTATATGTATTTATTTATTTAATGTATTCTTTTTGCACTTATTTTTTATTGTTTTATATTTATTTTTAAATGTATATTTATTTATGTATTTATTTATTTATTTATGCACAATTTCCCCACGATTTCTGAGGCTAAATAACGCTCCAAACTTACTTATATTTCTTTACATATATTGTGTTTATATTGTAACATTATGTACATAATTTACATGTTACATACTCCTTTATTTCTATTTTCTTACATTTTTTTTTACGTTTAAACAAGAGCAACTGAAACTAACGCCCAGGGGATCAATAAAATATATTATTATTATTAGTATATATTAATATTTCAGAATCTGAAGTGTTTTAAAACTAAAATCTCTCTCTCTGTCTGCAGTCCTCACGTCTGTGGAGGTCGGTGTTGCGTCGGATGGACTTTATCGCCGAGAACCAGACGATGCACCAAACGTGAGTCCAGTTTATCTGATAGAAATGACCTCAAATTTATTCAGAATAAGATTTATTAAAACACTTGACAGTTTTAAATGTGAACACATCTGTATTTCTACCTGTTCTCTGTGTTCCTGTTGTAGTAAAACACCTGAACAGCTGCAGATATTAAAGTTCCTCTAACAGGAAACTGATGTCGGTCCTCAATAAATCTCAGCTGGACGTCAGAAACATCCTTTCATTTCAAAGTTATTTTACTTTTTTAATAAATTGTTAAATAAAAATCATTCCCAGCAGGCTGGAGAGGTCACATGTCTAATTAGGTGTCATTTTTACTAATTTTTTTATTTTGTCAAATGAAATCAAATATTCAATATTTAAAATAGAGTCATAGGTAACAGATTGTGTCTTAAACAACTTCAGGAGAGAAGTCAACTACGAGTCCCAGAGTGCATTGCAGTAAGAAACATCCAATCAGAGAGCTCCAGACTCTGTGGCCGTACAGCTGATGGTCGGGTGAAGTTAGAGGTTGATATTTGTTGGAATAACTTGTAATAATTCTGATATAACTCTGACTCCACACTAGTCTTCATAGTAACAACCGCTGAGGCTCATGGGTAGTGTAGTTTTTAAAGATATTACACATTTATCTAACTCGAGAGGCTGAAACAGCTGCTGAGTCCGTACAGATGTGACTGATGACCACAGACTGATGCTGCACCACGTCTCCCAGTTCAAAGGGGGGCTGGATTTATGAGCGGATCAGTGGGTTTACACTGATTCTGGTCTTTATGGAACCAGACTGGATCTGTAGAGTGAACGTGGTCTTTATATAATCCAGCTGGTAGTGAAACTCTCTCCTATAGACGCACTAAGTCTCAGCGGGCTCAGAGCCAGCAGAAACTTACTGGTCGGTCACGTTGTCCAGAAACCCGATGGGGGTCTGAGTCTGTAAACAGAGTCCTATAGAGGACACACAGAGACTCTGGACCGACTGTCTCTCTGTCTCATACAGCGGCACACAGGAAATACAGACCAGTATTTTCAGTATAAAAGACGTTTTACTGGTTTGATGGTAAATAAATAAATAAATAAATAAATCTGAATCCTGAACGTCACAGAAAAAGAGTCTGAAAACTGTCTCCTCTCCTCCTCTCCTTATCTCTTCTCCTCTCCTCCTCTCCTTGTCTCCCCTCCTCTCCTCTCCTCCTCTCCTTATCTCCTCTCCTTGTTTCCTCTCGTCCTTTCCTCTTCTCTCTCCTCTTTTGTCACCTTGTCACCTCTCCTTGTCTCCTCCTCTCTTCTCCTTGTCTCCTCTTTCCTCTCCTTGTCTCCTCTCTCCTCTCCTTGTCTCCTCTCTCCCCTCCTTGTCTTCTCTCTCCCCTCCTTGTCTCCTTGTCTCCTCTCTCCTCTCTCCTCTCCTTGTCTCTCTTTCCTCTCCTCTTCGTCTCCTCTCCCTCTACTTGTCTCCTTGTCTCCTCTCCTCCTCTACTTGTCTCATCTCTCCTCTCCTTGTCTCATCTCCTTGTCTCCTTTTCTCCTCCTCTCCTTGTCTCCTGTCTCCTCTCCTTGTCTCCTTGTCTCCTCTATCCTCTCCTTGTCTCCTCTGCTCCTCTCTTTGTCTCCTCCTCTCCTTGTCTCCTCTCCTCCTCCCCTTGTCTCCTCTCTCTTCTCCTTGCCTCCTTGTCTCTCCTCCTCTCCTTGTCTCCTTGTCTCATCCTCTCCTTGTCTTCTCTCCTCCTCTCCTTGTCTCCTCCTCTCCCCCTCTCCTCTCCTTGTCTCCTCTCCCTCTGCAGCCAGGTGTCTTCCTCGTTGCCATGACGCTGCGTTGTGCCGCCAGTCTAACCGCTGTCTGTGTCGTCGAGGTTTCCATGGTTACCGCTGTGAGTCCGCCACGCCGACCTCCGTCAAACCCGCCGTCAGTCCTCCAGGGCGCCACGCGATCCGAAAGACGAGAGTCCTCAGAGCTCGCTCTGGTCCTGCTGCCACCTTAATAACCAGCAGACCTGAACCAGGACCCTCAGATCTGAATCCACCTGAGACTCCCGACCCTGGTCCTGATAAGGACAAAGGAGGCGTTTCAAAGGGGTTTCTAATGCAGGAGGAGAACCAGGCCGCACCAAAACGTTCGCAGACGGGACCGAGACCAGAGTTCAGCAACCGGCAGACCCGGAATAGAGAGGACAAGGAGGACGGAGCAGAGACCACAACCAGTTTTACAGAGATTAAACCAGAACCAGAACCAGAGGAAACCCCACACTCCTTCAAAACCGCCGATCCAGAGTCTCTTTCTAATCCAGAGTCTAATCCCGGGCCTAGTAAAGAGTACAGTCTTAATCTGGAGTCTAATCCCGGGCCTAGTAAAGAGCACAAACTTAATCCGGAGTCTAATCCCGGGCCTAGTAAAGAGCACAGATTTAATCTGGAGTCTAATCCCGGGCCTAGTAAAGAGAACACACTTAATCTGGAGTCTAATCCCGGGCCTAGTAAAGAGCACAGTCTTAATCTGGAGTCTAATCCCGGGCCTAGTAAAGAGCACAGTCTTAATCTGGAGTCTAATCCCGGGCCTAGTAAAGAGTACAGTTTTAATCTGGAGTCTAATCACGGGCCTAGTGGATATATAAATGTGGATGATGGTGTGAGAGGAGAGAAGAAGTGGGAGGAGGAAGCAACAAAATCGGGAGAGAAGAAGAAGAAGGAGGTCGGAGGAGCAAAGACGCAGTCGCTGAGGTAAAACAACTTCCTGTTTCCTCCTTTCGTTAATATATAATCTACAAAAAGGTACTACATATAAAAGTACTAATACCACACTGTAGAAATACTTGTGCAAAACTCTGAATTCGTAAAGTAACTAGAGCTATTAAGGAGTACTCGTCTCTTGACGACTTATTTCTGTATGTGTTTAATAGGGACACATATCATTTACTTATCACATGCAAAATGATCATGTATGAATTCATGTATTGACCCGATGGGGGTCTGAGTCTGTAAACAGAGTCCTATAGAGGACACACAGAGACTCTGGACCGTCCGTCTCTCTGTCTCATACAGCGGCACACAGGAAATACAGACCAGTATTTTCAGTATAAAAGACGTTTTACTGGTTTGATGGTAAATAAATAAATAAATAAATAAATCTGAATCCTGAACGTCACAGAAAATATAAACCTGATAAAGAGTCTGAAAACTGTCTCCTCTCCTCCTCTCCTTATCTCCTCTCCTTATCTCCCCTCTTCTCCTCCTCTCCTTGTTTCCTCTCCTCTCCTCCTCTCGTCCTTTCCTTTTCTCTCTACTCGTTTGTCTCCTTGACTCCTCTCCTTGTCTCCTCCTCTCCTCTCTTTGTCTTCTCTCTCCTCTTTTGTCTCCTTGTCTCCTCTCCTTGTCTCCTCCTCTCCTCTCTTTGTCTTCTCTCTCCTCTTTTGTCTCCTTGTCTCCTCTCCTTGTCTCCTCCTCTTCTCTCCTTGTCTTCTCTCTGCCTCTCCTTGTCTCCTCTCCTCTCCTCTCCTCTCTTCTCCTCTCCTCCTGTCCTTGTCTCCTCTCTCCCCTCCTTGTGTCCTTGTCTCCTCTCTTCTCTCTTTGTCTTCTCTCCTCTTTTGTCTCCTTGTCTCCTCTCCTTGTCTATTCTCCTTGTCTCCTCTCCTTGTCTTCTCTCTGCCTCTCCTTGTCTCCTAATCTCTTCTCCTTGCCTCCTCTCCTCTCCTCTCCTCCTCTCCTTGTCTCCTCTTTCCTCTCCTTGTCTCCCCGCTCCCCTCTTTGTCTCCTCTCTCCTCTCCTTGTCTCCTCTCTCCCCTCCTTGTCTTCTCTCTCCCCTCCTTGTCTCCTTGTCTCCTTGTCTCCTTGTCTCCTCTCTCCTCTCTCCTCTCCTTGTCTCTCTTTCCTCTCCTCTTCGTCTCCTCTCCCTCTACTTGTCTCCTTGTCTCCTCTCCTCCTCTACTTGTCTCATCTCTCCTCTCCTTGTTTGTTTCCAGTTTAAAAATAAATCCGTGATAAAACTAAAGATGACACATGAAGATGAATGTGCATGTTTTGTGGTCAGACAGCAGGCGGCGCTCCTCACCAGATAATACTCACTGTACATACTGTACAGGACTCGGTCGGTAGTACACACTGCAGGATGCTGACGAGACCTTACTCATCACTCACACTAAAACAAGTTCAGTAGAAAAACTAAACCCGTGTTGCAAAGTTCATTTACAATGTTGTCACAACCTGAAACATGTCAAATACAACATTCACATTAATGCAGCAGTAATATTAATATAAATATAATAGGAAAACAATGACAGGGAACAGTACACTGACACAGCAGTACTTTTACTTTAACTACATTTTGCTGATGCATACTTTTACTACAGTGATGTTTTCAATGCAGGACTTTTACTGGTAGTGGAGTACTGTCATAGTGAGGTATTAGTATTTCTACTACAGTAAAGGATCTGAATACTACTCACACCATTAAAACACAGTGATGTTTCATCTGTCACTTTATATATATATAAAATAATTATAATTATTATTATTATTTAGTAATTTACTATAACATTTACTTTTTCCACTATACAATATATAAACATTTTACAAATTATATAATTATAATAATAATTTATATATTAGATAAATCATTTATGATAAAAAATAGATATTTTATTTTCAAAATCTTACCTAATTTATATATATATATATATATATATATATATATATATATTATATTATATAATTCGTACAATGTTTATATATTGCATAATGAAAAAATAAAAATGATAGTAAATTATTAAAAATAATAATAATAATAATAATAATATGAATAGAAACAGGGAAAATGTTAAAGATAAAAAACACACAAAAATAATATAATACATAAATAAAATAATTATTTAAAGAATATAAATATAGGCTAGCTATGATGGTGTGCATACATACACAAATAAATCTACGGTATATATATACAGACATACATACACTTATACAGTATATAGTACATATACGTGTACATACAGAGGGGAAATAAATAAATCAATATTATAAACTTTAACACCCTGATGAAACCAGTGATGTTACGTATTCCAGGAGTTTAAAATGCTCCGACTGAAGAGGATCCAGGAGAAAAACGTTCGGAGAGTTTGAGCTCTGTGTAAACAATCAACATAACCCCAGGGTCAGAGGTCAAAGGTCGTGGAGGTCAGGGGTCAGAGCCGGGGTCAGGACAGACTGTGGGAAGACCGGTTCTGGCTGGTGGAGCATCTGAAGACTCTTCTCACCCTCCACAAGACTAAATATTCTCTCTGATGCACGTTCAATATGATTTCAGACGATATGTCTAACAGTTGAGATCCTTCATGTCCTTCAGTGACGGCCGGCCGTACTGAGGGTTCATTCTCTGTTTATCTTCTGGAGGAAGCAGATGTAATATCTTTATCTTTGTCTGCTAGAACATGACAGATATTATCTCTTTCAGCCTCTCAGAGTCTTTTAGTTTTATCGGTGGCATCGTGTATCTCACTAATAAAAAGTTTCTCTTAACAAACCGGCAGCTGGAACATTTGAGTTGATGAAAGTAAGATCAGACTGCAGCAGAGAGCGTCTCAGTGTGTTTAGTTATCAGCTCACTGAGCTGCTTTTCACCTTGCTATTTTTTTACCCGTTGCCATCTTGTTTAAGGCCGTTGCCAGCTTGGTTATTTTAGCCGTCACCATCTTGGTTTTTGTCCGTCACCATCTTGGTTTTTGTCCGTCACCAACTTGTTTTTTTGGCCGTCGCTATCTTGATTTTTGGGCTATCGCTATCATGTTTTTTCGTAAGACACGAGAGGGTGGAGCTAAATGGAGCTAGCTATATGGCGTATTTCTGTGTACATGTTGTGCATATGGTGTATTTCTGTGTATATATTTGTGTATAAGGTGTATTTCTGTGTATATATTTGTGTATAAGGTGTATTTCTGTGTACATGTTGTGCATATGGTGTATTTCTGTGTATATATTTGTGTATAAGGTGTATTTCTGTGTATATATTTGTGTATAAGGTGTATTTCTGTGTACATGTTGTGCATATGGTGTATTTCTGTGTATATATTTGTGTATAAGGTGTATTTCTGTGTATATATTTGTGTATAAGGTGTATTTCTGTGTACATGTTGTGTATATGGTGTATTTCTGTGTATATATTTGTGTATAAGGTGTATTTCTGTGTATATATTTGTGTATAAGGTGTATTTCTGTGTATATATTTGTGTATAAGGTGTATTTCTGTGTATATATTTGTGTATAAGGTGTATTTTTGTGTATATTTTGTGTATAAGGTGTATTTCTGTGTATATAATATCTGTGTTTTATGTATCTATCAGTGTGAGGGAGGCCCAGGCGGTGTTACTGAGGAAGACTCTGTCACAGGGAGGAAGAGGAGACAAGATGGCCGCCCTGCTGATGAAGCACATCGAGAAGGAGAGGAAGAAAGTTCTCGCTGTGACCTCTTCTAACTCTTCATCCTCCTCGTCCTCAGTGAAAACCAGCGTGAAGACTTTCTACACTCAGAAGGGCCAGTACACCGTCCACGTCACCGCTCCCACAGGTCAGTCAAATGCTTAACTCTTTAAACTAAAGACGTTTGAAAAGCTAAACCAACACGTTCACTAAACAAGCGACTGCTGTGAGGTTTTCTCAGTTTATTTGTAATAACACCTTCCATCAACAAGATAAGTGTGTTACATAAGAATTTAAAGGACAAGAAGTAAAAGAAACAAAAAAACATTTAGATAGGATTTAAAGGGAGATGCAGCCGTAGCGGCTCTGTAGCCGCGTTTACATCCAAATGTGTCGCACATTTTAACCGAATTTCAAGAAAATCCGCAAAACAACGTGTGAATGATGGTGAGAAGTGGACGTTGTCACCGTGACGTCACCCGTTGGTTTGTGGACTATGGTTTTGAAGCCGCCAGTTTGGCATTTTGGCTGTCGCCATCTTGGTTTTTGTCCGTCTCCATCTTGGTTTTTGGACGTCGCCATCTTGGTATTTGTCCGTCTCCATCTTGGTATTTGTCCGTCGCCATCTTGGTATTCGGCGTCTCCATCTTGGTTTTTGGACGTCTCCATCTTGGTATTTGTCCGTCTCCATCTTGGTTTTTGTCCGTCTCCATCTTGGTATTCGGCGTCTCCATCTTGGTATTCGGCGTCTCCATCTTGGTATTCGGCGTCTCCATCTTGGTATTTGGCCGTCATCATCTTGTTTTTTTGCAACCAGAAGTGACACGAGAGAGAGAGTGGAGCTAAGTACAACCGAACGCTGAATAAGACAGTTTTAGTTGACCAAAATGTTATAATTAACTTTGATGAACTGAACTGCCATCTTAGCCAGAGAGCTCTGTTTTTAGCCTGGTTGGTATTTAATGTAGAAAATCATTAAAAATCTAAATAATTAGTTTTTTTATCGTGGCTAAGTGTTCATGTACTTATTGTGTTATTATTTGAGGATTTGACAACACGTCCTCTGTGAACAAACCTCGGTGTGTTTTCACTGTGTGTAATGTTTATCTGCTGGTGGAGGGGTAAAGATACGAGAGCAGACGGTGTAATCAAGCCGTCTCATGTTTGGACATGTTAACAGTGTAGTTAACACACATACCACAACACACGGCTCATTATTTAGTGTAATAACTGGTGTGAAGCTGATGTGGTGGTGCTGAGAGATAAACCGTACACTCACTCAGGTCTGTCAGCCATACATCGCTGGAAAAACAAGCTCAGTGTGATTGAATGGAGCTGGAATGCCAGTCTGTTACTGTGTGTGCTTCAGATAAGGTGAATGTTAATACAGTCTCATAGTTCAGGCCTGATCACTGCGATATGAGCCGTAAACAGTTCCTGTTATTGTCCAGCTGTGGAGAGAACTGACTGGAGAACTGCTGCTTTACTATAAAAACCGATGGATGAAGGGATGAAAGTTATGATGGAGGTTATTGATCGATCAGTTATGAATCATTCCTGAGATGATGTCATGAAGTGTGGAGCTCTGGTTCACCTCTTCACACCACATTTAGAAACACAAAGTCCCAAATAACTTCTAATTTTCACCTTCATATGCAGTGAGATGTAATGACACCAGCATGCTGAGGTGGATGAAACACAGTAAAGAAACACAGTAGAGGACAGTAAAGAAACAAAGTAAAGAAACACAGTAGAGGACAGTAAAGAAACAAAGTAAAGAAACACAGTAGAGGACAGAAAAGAAACAAAGTAAAGAAACACAGTAGAGGACAGAAAAGAAACAAAGTAAAGAAACACAGTAGAGGACAGAAAAGAAACAAAGTAAAGAAACACAGTAGAGGACAGTAAAGAAACAAAGTAAAGAAACACAGTAGAGGACAGAAAAGAAACAAAGTAAAGAAACACAGTAGAGGACAGTAAAGAAACAAAGTAAAGAAACACAGTAGAGGACAGAAAAGAAACAAAGTAAAGAAACACAGTAGAGGACAGTAAAGAAACAGTAAATGACAGTAAAGAAACAAAGTAAAGAAACACAGTAGAGGACAGTAAAGAAACAAAGTAAAGAAACACAGTAGAAGACAGTAAAGAAACACAGTAAATGACAGTAAAGAAACAAAGTAAAGAAACACAGTAGAGGACAGTAAAGAAACAAAGTAAAGAAACACAGTAGAGGACAGTAAAGAAACAAAGTAAAGAAACAGTAGAGGACAGTAAAGAAACAAAGTAAAGAAACACAGTAGAGGACAGTAAAGAAACACAGTAAATGACAGTAAAGAAACAAAGTAAAGAAACACAGTAGAGGACAGTAAAGAAACAAAGTAAAGAAACACAGTAGAAGACAGTAAAGAAACACAGTAGAAGACAGTAAAGAAACACAGTAGAAGACAGTAAAGAAACACAGTAGAGGACAGTAAAGAAACACAGTAAATGACAGTAAAGAAACACAGTAGAGTACTGTACAGTTCTCTGTGCTGTAATGTTGGTTCAGTCTCCTGAGTGAA
Source organism: Sebastes umbrosus (assembly GCF_015220745.1). Taxonomy (NCBI): domain Eukaryota; kingdom Metazoa; phylum Chordata; class Actinopteri; order Perciformes; family Sebastidae; genus Sebastes; species Sebastes umbrosus. Next base: position 35,040,247 of record NC_051275.1, read on the forward strand.
GCATTAAAGCCCCGTTTCGACTGAAAAATGTAAAAAAAAAAAAAAAAAAAAAGAAATTACGAAAAATTACCGGAAAAAAAAGAAGACAAAAAATTTCAAAAGAATCTGAAAAATGTCCGAAAAATTAAAAAGAAAATGTTCAAAAAATGTCCAAAAAAAATTTTAAAAACAAAAGTTGCAATAATGTCCAAAAAAGTTTTAAAAAGTGTCCAAAAAAAATCTGAAAATTGTCCGAAAGATGTAAAAAAAAAAAGGTCTGAAAAATGTAAAAAAAAAAAAAAAATTAATAAATAATAATGTCCGAAAAATTTAAGGAAAATCGGAAAATTGTGAGAAAAATGTAAAAAAAAAAAAAAAAAAAAAAATGTCCAAAAATTATTTAAAAG
>NC_051275.1:35045632-35053132 GCF_015220745.1 Sebastes umbrosus
TGCTATTCATTGGACCTGGTGTTGCAGCACGCCGTCGCACGCTGAGCTACACACATTTAGACGGCGCCCAGCGACGCTACAGGAGGAAGTTGAGACAAGCTTCTGCAAACGTCTTCTGACGGGTCTGAGAAGTGAAGCCAACGCTGAAGCACCTTAAACCTGCATCCTGTCTACCAGCCAGCAGGGGGCGACTCCTCCGGTCGTATAGAAGTCTATGAGAAAATGAGTCTACTTCCCACCTGATTTATTACCTCAGTAAACATTGTAAACATGAGTTTATGGTCTCAATCGCTAGTTTCAAGTCTTCTTCAGTACAGCATGATGTTCATTTAGTAAATGATGGTCCCATTTAGAGTCAGATAGACCATAAAGCAGGGGATGCTTTAGGGCGGGGCTACCTTGTGATTGACAGGTCGCTACCACGGCATTGTCCGGTCTGGGAGTTGTCCGTTTTTCCGTCTTGGACTTTAACCCTTTCACAGCGTGTTTTCACTTCATTGAAGTTGATAATAACTGTTTTGGTCGCCTAAAAATGTCTTATTCAGCATTCAGTTGTACTTAGCTCCTCCCTCTCATGTCACCTCTGGTCGCAAAAAACAAGATGGTGACGGCCAAAACCCGAGATGGCGAAGGCCACATATCAAGATCATGGATGTATTAAGAGAACTGGATCCAGCGTTGGAGGAAAAGTATCCGGATCTTTGCAGATCTTAGGCAACTGGGACATGCGCAGTAGCGTCCGCTCGGTCACGGGATCCCAACATCCCGCCGTCGTCACGGCTTGCGCTCCAGCCTCGGTCTGGGTCTCATTCACATGAACGGAGGAAGGGAAATAACTCTGGATTCAGTTGTTAGTGCGTTTTACAACTTTAAAAACTAATTTTTTTAAATAAGGGCTGTTAGAGTGTTCGTACTGGGAAGTTGATTCACCTCAAAAAAAAATTATCCGCTGAGTTACAGACGTCTCTTTCCCAATGGAAGTCTATGGGAAAAAGTATTTTAGTATCTTATTTCATGTCGTCTTCTCTCTCATCAACCTCCACCAGAAACACTCCAACTGACCAACCACAGCTCTTATTGACTCCGTCTGGTGTCTCTGTCACCAGTTTTCACCAAAATAGTTAATGAACAGCTCATGAACGAACCTCCAACAACCAAACACCGAACGGAGAGAAGGTCCAGAGAACCGTCAGCGTGTTGAAGACCAACTCAACGTAGAAGGTTAACACGAGTAACGTGTGAAGCCGCTCCAGCTGCGTCACGTGACCTGCAGCTGTTTGATATTTGGCTGAGCTCGCCATCTGAACCGCAGCCAGTGAATAGTTGTGTAGTCTAAACTGATCACAGGTCAGATGATTGATCTGACTCCTTCATTTCTATCAAAATCAACCTGCAGAGACTTTAAGCAGATAAACAGAAGACGATCCTTCTGTTTCTTCTGCAGGGGTTTTCTGGGTTTTTGGTGAAAAAGGTTTTTGGATGTAAAGTTGACTGAAGAGCAGCAGAGAGGAGCAGGAGGCGGAGAGGGAGGAGAAACACCGCTGACATGTGGCTTTCATTTATCACTCACTTAACCCTCTCACACACACACACACACACACACACGCACACGCACACACACACACACACACACACACACACACACACACACACACACATGTACCAGGATATTTTGTTGGTGATGTGTGAATGTTTAAATCAGCAGTGAGGTAAGACTGGACAGCGACGCACACACACACACACACACACTAGTGTTGGTGTTGTGCCGGTACTAGATATAGGTTTCACAATATAGTACAATACATACCCTAGTTTATTAGTACCAATACTTTAAGAATGACGGTGTTTTAATACGAGCTGTGGACGCCATCAGGGTTGGGGGAGCGGGCGGTTTATACAAAAAAAAAAATTAACTTAAAAAAAAAATAACTAAAACTTGAACTTTAAAACTTAAAGACTTAAACATAAAACTTTAAAAAAAGTTAAGAAACTTCAACTTAAAAACTTAAAATTAAAAGAACAAAAAAAAAAAATTTGAACCTAACTGCACTTAAACTTAAAAAAACATAAACTTAAAGACTTTAAACTTAAAACTAAAAGAATTTACAACTTAAACTTAAAAAAATCTTAAAAACTTGAACTTAAAAACTTAAAGTTAACCTAAAAAAACTCAAAAACTACAACTTAATTTGTACTTAAAACTTAAAAAAACTTAAACTTAACTTAAAATTAAAAATCAAACTTAACCTTAGATTTAAAAGTTAAACTTCATATTCATTATTTACTGCTAATTTTTGGTAATTTTTCAAATTTTTGGGGATATTTTTTACATATTTTTCAGACAGTTTTCAGATATTTTACTGATAATTTTCAGATATTTTTTAACGTATTTGTAGAACATTTTTAAATAAAAAGACAAACACTTAACACAACTTAAATACAATCAAAATGTACCTCAGTATTTAGGAGCAGTGAGCTGCTGAGAAGCGTCCGGGTAGCAACAGCGTCTCGCTAAAGGACACTACGACATGCAGACATGAGGAGCTGGGAATCAAACTACTAATCTTGTGGTTAAATGACGATCACTCTCCCCACCGAGCAAAGCAAACTGCGCCTGTGGCCGGCAGCATATGACTCTTATTTATAATGATATAATTAGTTATATTAATGCAACCTGGACCAGTTAAACGGGATTCATATACGTTTTTGCTGAACTCATCCTAGGGTCCTCGCGAACAGTGTTTGCCTGAAACAGTCTCCTGACAGCTTGCAATCACATCCACAAACATTTTATAACCGACGTCTACAGCAGCCAAGATTTACCACGTTTGTTCACGACATTTAACATTTTTAATTTCTTCTCAGGACTTTTTTAAAGCATTCAATTATTTGTACGATTTCTCGTTCTGCTTGTTTGAGTTTTGCAACAACATTTTCTGTTTTTGTTTTCATCAAACGAGCTCATTTAGCAGCTCGACAGACAGATATCTCCCTCAGGAGATGGTGGAGACCAAAACCAGAGCTAAAAGAGACAGAATATTGGACGCAGAGACTCCTGATGAATCATTGTGTTGCTCTGCTGGATGTGGAAACAAGCAACTGTTTGCTAACAAGTTCAACATTAACTGCTTTATAATGTGATGTCAGATATGTTGAGTTGATTTAACCGCCGAGCCGTCAGATCAATATGAATCATTGTTTATTCTTTCTCTCCCGACATATGTTGTTTATATCATTTCATCTCTTTAATCTCTGATGTTGACGCCCAGACACTCCTCTTTTCCATCTCTCTCTTAGCTCTCTTTCGCCTCCAAAACACGTGTGTGTGTGTGTGTGTGTGTGTGTGTGTGTGTGTGTGTTGATGCGGTCCATCTGTGGGGCGACGTCGAGGATAATAATAAGGCCACTGTGTTTACACACACACACACACACACAACATCTCTGTGTGTGTTTGTGTTGTGTAACAAGTTTCACTTGTAGGATAAACAAACATTTCACAAACAAGATGACACACACTTGAATGGGTGTGGACGTGAACACACACACACAGTCGGGCACCTGCAAACACTTTAACAATAAACAGCACACACACACACACGCACGCACGCACGCACACACACACACACACACACACACACACACACACACACACACACACACACACACACACACACACACACAGGATACCAGGAACAAGTACTCAGATCCTTTACTTTAGTACAAGTACCACTACAACAAGCCTCAAGTGGTTAAAGTTGCTATAATGTTTTATTATAATACCTATATATATATATATAATATAATGATGTATGAGGTGACGATGTGTTGGGAATCTCTGGTAGTGATGAACGTCCAGAGAACGATCAGCTGAGTCTTTACGGAGCTTCATGGTGAGTTTCAGATGTTTATCTGTTCTGGTTCACTTTCACCGCTCTCATGGCGTTGTTTGAGAGGAGAAGCTAGCCGCCGTTCACTACCTGCTCAGGTATTCTCAACACTACCTGCTCTGGTACACTCAACACTACCTGCTCAGGTATTCTCAACACTACCTGCTCAGGTACTCTCAACACTACCTGCTCAGGTACTCTCAACACTACCTGCTCAGGTATTCTCAACACTACCTACTCTGGTACACTCAACACTACCTGCTCAGGTACTCTCAACACTACCTGCTCAGGTACTCTCAACACTACCTGCTCAGGTACTCTCAACACTACCTGCTCAGGTACTCTCAACACTACCTGCTCAGGTACTCTCAACACTACCTGCTCAGGTATTCGCAACACTACCTGCTCAGGTACACTCAACACTACCTGCTCAGGTACTCTCAACACTACCTGCTCAGGTATTCGCAACACTACCTGCTCAGGTACACTCAACACTACCTGCTCAGGTATTCTCAACACTACCTGCTCAGGTATTATTAAAATATATGAAAAATATCTGAAACCTGTCTGAAAAAATATGTGAGAACTGTTAAGAAATATATGAAAAATACTCAAAAAAGGTCGAAAAATGATTCGTGAAATATGTGAAATGTTTGTTGAAATTATCAGATATTATTCACATGTGAAAAATATCCGAAAAAAGTCAAAAAATGATTAGTAAATAACGTGAACATTGGCACCGGACAGAAGCAGCTCCTCCTCGGCCGCCATGTTCCTGATAATAGTAAGAGATGTCTTCCGCCGCGTACGCGTACTTCTGACCACGCCCCGTCTTCTTCTTCTTTCTCTGAGTTTTATGGCGGCTGGCATCCATACGTGTTGCATTACCGCCACCTGCTGGACCGTGTATTTGTACATGTGTGTATTTGTATATGTGTGTATTTGTACATGTGTGTATTTGTATATGTGTGTATTTGTACATGTGTGTATTTGTACATGTATGTAGAGATCACAGCGAGAGAAGAAGCCGGTGTTCAAGCTGCAGGTTTCCTTCCTGCCGCACAGACTTCTGGGTATTATTGTCTCATTAGCGGCAGCGTCGACACCAGCTGAACTCTGGGTAACAATACGTCCGCTTCCTGTCGCAGGCGCTCAGGCCTCAACAGGAAGTGAGGAAGTGGCTGGCCGGTTCTGTTGGCGCCCGGTCCGCCGTCACCTCCGTCCCATCAGGGCAGCGGGCTTTGTTTGATATCACCTGACCTCACCCAGTGGTCTCTTAGCAACAGAGAGGAGGGTTGGGGGGGGGGCACGTCCATGCCCATCACTTCTCCCAGAATGCATCTGTGTATCAGCAGGAGAGTAAACAAGCAGAGAGTGAAGCAGACGGCGAGCGTTCGCAGGCCGACAGTAAACATGATGGATGTGTGTTAGTGTTGGCCTCAGACCTGTGTGTGTGTGTGTGTGCGATGGAGCCTGTTACTAACTGGTATGAATGTGTGTGTGTACGTGTGTGTGTGTGTGTGTGTGTGAATGTGAAAAAATTTGAAAACTATCCAAAAAATATAAAAAAATATCCAAAACTTATTAGTAAAATATGTGAGAAATGTCAGAAAAATATCAGAAATTTATTAATGTGTATTTAATGTGAAAAAAATTAGCGAAAACTGTCTGAAAAATATGTGAAAAATATCCAAAAATCTCTTAGAAATATTAGTAAAATAAGTGAAAAATATAAGTGAAGAATGTCCGAAAATTATTTGTAAAATATATGAAAAATGTCCGAAAAATATAAACAATGTATTAATAAACTATGTGAAAAAATTCAAGAACATTGTCTGAAAAATATCCCAAAAAATATGTGAAAAATTTCCAAAAAATGTCTGAGAATTGTTAGTAAAATATGTGAAAAAATAAGTGAAGAATATCCAAAAAATATCAGTTAAATAAGTGAAAAAAATAAGTGAGGAATGTCCGAAATTTATTAGTAAAATATCTGAAAAAAAGTTGTGAAAACTGTCTGAGAATTATTAGTAAAATATGTGACAAAAAAACTATAGCAGAATGTCGCTTAGCTTCCTGCCGGTACTTCTGTCTGCTTCTCTAAACTGGGAGCACGACGACCGCCATCTAAGTTACTGTATTAATACACTGACTATAAGGATGTATATATACTGTATTAATACACTGACTATAAGGATGTATATATACTGTATTAATACACTGACTATAAGGATGCATATATATACTGTATGAATACACTGACTATAAGGATGTATATATATATATACTGTATTAATACACTGACTATAAGGATGCATATATATACTGTATGAATACACTGACTATAAGGATGTATGATCCGGTCTTTGTTGTGTCTCCTGCAGTCCTCTGTCCTCTGCTCTGTAAGAACGGAGGCGTCTGCCTGCAGAAGGATCGCTGTCTCTGCTCGCCAAACTTCAGCGGGAAGTTCTGCCAGATCGCCGTCGCCCCCACCGCCGTAGCTGCAGCCGCATCGCCCTCCTCCATCTCCACCAATGAGATCGTCAAACCGGCGCTGCTCTCCGCCATGGCAGCCAATCAGGAGCTGACCCGGTCTGAGTTCCTCCTGCCGCTGGGACAGAACCAGGAGACCCGGAGGTCTGGAGGTGAGTCTGACCTTTGACCTTAACAGATGATCCTGTGGGTGTGTGGATCTACACACAGAGAGAGACATTAAAAAGTACATTTATTTATTTAACAGAGACCAAATAAAAACAATGTTACTGAAGATGACAAATTATTAATAAAAATATGTGAAAACTGTCTGAAGAATATGTGAAAAATATCCCACAAATATGTGAACATTCTTGGTGTGATGTCGTCTGATCATGTAATATGTTTAATAAGTGTGTGTGTGTGTGTGTGTGTGTGTGTGTGTGTGTGTGCGCGCGTGCGTGCGTGCGTGCGTGCGTGCGTGCGTGCGTGCGTGCGTGCGTGCGTGCGTGCGCGTGTGTGCGCGTGTGTGTGTGTGTGTGTGTGTGCAGCCCCCAGCCCGTCCATGGTGAAGGTCCGGGTGGAGCACCCCCTCGAGGCCAGCGTGAAGATCCACCAGGTGCTGAAGGTAACACAAACAAACACTACACCGGTGTTCAGTCTGACGGCGTTCCAGATGTTTCGGTTGTTGAACAGTTTGTCTCTTCACCTGGTTCCAGGTGTCTGGATACAGTCCCACCCTGCGGACGCTCTCCTCCTCCTCCTCCTCTTCCTCGGGGTCGGCGGGCGCTCCGGCTCCGGCGGTCCAGGCCCAGACGCTGAGGGGGGGCGGCACGTTCACCCAGCAGGCCGGGTTCAAGTACTGCTTCAGAGAGGTCAAAGACAGACAGGTGAGAGGCCGCCAGAGGACTCACCTGTTCTCTCTGTGTGTTTATCCTACAGGCTCAACTGTTAACACAACATGAACCTGTTGTTATGTCACAGTCACACCAAGAGAGAAGTAATTCACTGTAGCTGCTTCGTTCATGTTGGTGAAGTACTAGATATGTCAGAAAACCAAACGCCGTCGTGTCTGGTTCATAACGTCACCCGGCGGCGAGCTATATTCACATACAGCGTCATTGCGCTGACTGTATCTAGC